>NC_041388.1:317586753-317596889 GCF_002162155.2 Triticum dicoccoides
CTCCCTCCCTCCCTTGTCTCTATTTTTGCAAACGTAGGTAACTAGTTTATTTAGTAAGTGATTAATATAACTAGTTTATTTATATTAAGTGCTTGATAGAACTAGTTTATTTAGTAAGTGCTTAATAGAACTAGTTCATTTAGTAAGTAGTTAATAAAACTAGTTTATTTAGTAAGTAGTTATAAAACTAGTTTATTTAGTGTTAGGATTATATATGAGATATTTTCAAATGTTTTTTTTCATATTTTGAACCATTGAAATGCAATGACCATCGATAAGTGGCCTATGTTTTGCCGGAGTGTTGATTAATTTCCGTTCCAGCAAATTTCAGGCGCTTTATATGTCCTTTTTTTAGAAAAGGTCATGCCAGATTTTTTGGGTTTTGCCGTCGAGTTATAATCTTTGAATTTTGAACACAGGAGATCTCTGATGATGATGGGATCCCGGAGTGCGGGTACTGCTACGATGATCAGGGTGTGTGCGACAGGTTTCCTCACCTGCAAAATGATAGGTTTTTCACCATGACGCTGGAGGAGACCTTCGATGTTTGTACGATATGCAACGACAAGCATTTCATCATAATTAATATCATCACTTGTGCTTCTTTTGTTCAATGTGTAATTTATCAAAAAAAAATTCAATTCTATTAGTACATCCCATGCCATGCTAGACCATATGTCTTGGAGAAGCTTGGTTTTGGTTTAGATGACTTTGAGAATGTGGAGACGAGGAGGGCTCACTTAAGAACTAAAGTTTCTGGTTAAGTTCTACAATGAGGTCGATCGCTCCCATTTTGGTTGCTCTAATTGGGAAGCTCTCTGCAAGGCATATGGATTTGAGGAGGGAATGCGAATAAGATTTGATATTCGTCCCGAAGATTATGATGATGACGATGATAATATAGACATCTGGGTGGATGTGGATATGCCTCCAATTTTTCCTAGATGTGAGTTTGTCAAAATATTTTGTTAAGTTCAGTAATTTATGTTGTTAATTTAAAAATATTTGGTGTTCGTCTGTACTAAACTTATTTATTTATAATTTTCAGCTTATTTCTTATCTTCAAGAAATACTCGGAAGGTAGTAGACAACACATACTAGAACTATGACTCCAAGCTTAATTGTGAGGAGAAAGGTTATCTTATCTCATTCATAGAAGATGTTGAGGCCTTCAAAACCAGTCACTCTATCAACCCAAATTATACTAGATATGTGCCACTAGTTCATACATTGCTTGATGATAACTTCATTGCCAAAAACTTGGTAAGATTTTGTTAATGATGGTAACTTCATTGCATACATTATTCTTAAGTAAACCATTGCTAACTATATATGTTACTATTTCGTTTTTGAACAGAGGCTCCCGAAGCAGGTTGTGCCTGACATGCTATTTACCGAAGGTGATATGCATATGGTTAGCTTATGACCAACTCCTTCGGAGGCTTACCATACTGCATACTCGATTTCTTCAAATGATGGAAGGATCGAAATCAAAGAATGGAGCAAAGTGATGAATGCTCACATGCAAATAATTGGAGAAAAATGAATGTGCGCAAGCCACAAGTTGGAGATAGGTTTATGTCCATTCTCCATTATGGTGAAGGACTGTTTTATCTGTTTTATGGTATTTTAGCTAGGAGAGAGGAGTAGGTCCTAAGTATTAAGAACAATTAGTTAATGTTGATTATATATGACTACAATGTCTTAGACTTGATGGTGATGCTGAGTAGGAGTAGTGATTATGAGTACTATGATGATGATGAGGAGGAGGAGTTGTTATTATAACTAGTGACGAAGGTGTTATATGATGTCCCATCATGGACGAAAATGATGATTATGAGGAGTTATATGACAATGATATATTATGGTGATAAGTTGTTAATGATATTATGATGATGATAAGTTATTATGTCATTATGTGAAAGAACCGCCGATTAGTTTCAAATGGATGGATCCAAAGTGACCATTGGTTACTTTGGATCCATGCACTTGAAACCAATCCAAGGTTCTTTCACCTAGTGATTTAATAACTCATTATGATGTAAAAACACTCTCTAAATTGCTACTGTATGAAAAATTGTATATACATACGACCTAAAATTCAAGAGAAATGGAATAGGGAATAATAGTAGTAGCGATTGTTTTCGAAAGCGCTACTAGTAATTAGCAGTAGTGCTTGACTTGGAAAGCACTACTACTAAGTAGATATAGCACTAGCGAGTGCCGGTAGGCACTACTGCTAAGCATTAGCTGTAGCGCCTTATCAGTAGCGCGCTTTCCCGCGCTACTGATAGGCCAAAAACCGGCGCTACTGCTAGGCTTTTCCCTAGTAGAGCCATGTTTAAGTAGAGATTACAATGGGTAAGATAGAGGTTACACCACTGCATAGAGGCGGGAAGAGTTGGTGATGATGGCCGTGAAGTTGTTGGTGAAGATTGCGGTGATGATGATGGCCCCTGGTGGCACTCCGGTGCCACCGGAAGCGAGGGGGAGAGAGCCCCCTTCCTTCTTCTTCTTCCTTGACCTCCTCCCTAGATGGGAGAAGGGTTTCCTCTCTGGTCCATGGCCTCCATGGAGTGGGAGGGGCGAGATCCCCTCCGAGATTGGATCTGTCTCTCTGTCTCTCTCTGTTTCTGCGTTCTTAAATTCTACCCTTTCACCGTTTCTTATATTCCTGGAGATCCGTAACTCCGATTGGGCTGAAATTTTAACACGATCTCTATCCAGATATTAACTTTCTTGCGGTGAAAGAAGGGCATCAACCGCCTTACGGGGTGGCCATGAGGGTCAGGGGGGCGCCCCCTTCCTCGTGGGCCCCTTGAGCATCGTCTCGTGTTGATTTCACTTCCCAAAAATCATATATATTCCGAAAAGAATCTCCGTCAGTTTTTATCCCATTTGGACTCCGTTTGATATGGATATTCTGTGAAACAAAAAACATGCAACAAACAGGAACTGGCACTAGGCACTGGATCAATATGTTAGTCCCAAAAATAGTATAACAAGTTGCCAAAAGTATATGAAAGTTGTAGACTATTGGCATGGAACAATCAAAAATTATAGATACGACGGAGACGTATCAGCCTCGTCCAGTAGTGGCCTTGGTCTTCAGCAAAGTGGGCCAGTAGAAGAATGCAGAGGAGCTAATGAACTTGCAGATGCTCCTGAGGCAATAGAGATGCCTGTTGTCCTTTGGCACGAGGTGAGATGCGTAGGTGTAGATGACTTTGAAGGAGGAGCTGAGGATTTTGTAGGAGCTGGTGCAGCATGAGGAATTGGCCGTGAGGGCTTAGCAGAAGTTGGCCATGAGGGCATTGCAGAGGAGCTTGGCCGTGAGGGCATTGAAGAAGAAGAGGCACTAGGCTTGTGTGCATGCTTCTTAGGCATGGCCTTCTTCGGCTAGCTAGCAGAGGCCTCAGCAGTGGCAGCAGCAGCAGCAAAGTCTTCATTGAATTTCCTCACTGCCTCTTTTCCTACTTTGGCAAACTTAGCTTGACGCTTTGCCCATTCATCAGGATAGTCCTCACCACGCTTGAGGCTGGTGGGTTCAGCTTCTTGGCCAGGTGCCAATGGAGGTCTTGGACAAGGAGGGTGAAGAGCGAATTTCTTCATGTACTTTGGAGTTACATACATGTACTCCCTCCATTCCCGTGCCCATCTCCTCTCTATCCTTTGTATGTGCACTTTGCGCTGATTTTTGTCCCCCTTTCCATGTGTGGCCTCATCAGGAGTGCAATAAATCCTTGTAAATGCCATCAAGGATCTCAAAAGCTGTGTTGACTTCCGGCTTCTTTCCTCCCTTCTAAGGTTTCTTTTCGTCAGCCATTTTCTTCAGCTGAGGGTTTTGAACTATTGAGTTCTCTGAAGAGGTATGTAGTTTTTCTTCGAGGAACACTACAAATGAGTTAAGTTTATGAGAACCTAGTGATTCAGCAGCAGACATGTGTACCTGTGAACAGAGTATAGGTGCGAAGAATTTGGAGAGGTCATATGCGTTCTCAGATGTTTTTGCAATAAGAACAAGTTTAAGGAATTTTACTAGATGAGTCTTGAGGAATTTCACTAAGCATTCTTTGACTTAGGTCCCATAGTTGTACAGATTTGAAAATCCACACAATTGAGGAATCTTGAAGAAAAATGTTGCTTAGGGAAACAGATAAGAGCAGATGATATGTGAGGTGTTTTCGTGTGTGAAGATTTGAAGAATAAACACCTTTTGAAGATTTGTAGAATGCATTAGAATCAACCAGGGTAGTAAAAGTAACTTTTAATTACCCTTGACGAAGAACACGACGAACTGTGAGGAGTAGATTTAGAAGCTTGTCGGTTTAGATCTTCCACGCCCTAACTTGGCAGAGGAGGACAGCTACGACGGCAGCGGAGTGAAGAAATCCGCAGCCGGCGCGAGTACGACGGCGACGAGGTCGAGGCAGTGAAGCTCTTCCTCAATGGCGACGATGGTAGTAGTGGTGGCGCTAGGGTTTGAGAGCTCGAGCGAGGGAGTGAGGTCGAGCGGAGTAAAAACAAAGTGAGGAAGGGAGGGGAGTATTTATAGCCAAAGTGAAAAACTTCTCGCCCGAGGAAATTGGACGAACGTGCCCCTGACCCTTCTCATTTGCGTGACATGTGTCACCCACGTACTGAGAGGTGACGATCGTGTGCGGTCGTGGGTGAATAGGATAATATATATCGTGGAAAGTGGAACGGTTTGAGCGGCAAAAGCAAAAAATTCAGATAAGATAAGTTTAAAGTTTCGTTCACAAATTCTTCAGCTGACAAGGACACAGTGAAGATTTTGAACGAGTTTCAAATAGAACGCACATGAAGAATTTGTGAATAGACTTGGTTGAGTTTAGCATAGAGGGGGAAGGGTCCGATCACATTCACTTAGCAGAACAAGCAACTTGAAGAATTAGCAATAAGTGAATGCTGTAGAGGACATAACTCATATCTATCTTTATTGCCAATGAAGAACAACAACGGAAAGAGTGAAGATATTGCAAAGTTGAAGAAAATGAACAACTGAGGAATTTCAAAATTGAGGAAAAACTCAAATTGAAGATTTTCAACTTTTGGTGGTGGCGTAACCCACTGTATAAGAATGATGATTTCAGACACTGCGTACAATTGTCATAGGGTTCTGAGAATCAATTCTTTGTTAATTTCTTCACACTTAGAGGGTTAGTCTTCACTGATTGAAGAAAAACGTTACTTCGTGTGTTGCACATCTAAGTCATCAATTTTGCATAAGTGTTAGGATGTGTGTCCTTTTCAAAGGACATTCGAAGATTCTAAGATATTTAGCTCACACCTCAACTTGCTAAATCTCTTCTCATCCAAGGGCTTTGTGAAGATATTGGCTAGCTGTTCTTCAGTCTTCATATGCTCAATAGCGATGTCGCCCTTCAACAGATGATCACGAAGAAAATGATGACGAATCTGAATGTGCTTTGTCTTCGAGTGCTTATGAGAAATCTTGATGGCACTCTCATTGTCACATTCTTCATGTTGACGTCGTAGTCCTTGAGGGTTTGCTTCATCCACAGCAATTGAGCACAGCAAGAACCAGCATCAATGTACTCAACTTCAGCAGTAGATAGTGATACGCAGTTATGTTTCTTCGAGGACCAACAGACCAAGGATCATCCGAGGAAATGGCATGTGCCTGATGTTGACTTGCGGTCCACACGATCACCAACATAGTCAGAGTCTGAATATCCAATGAGATCAAAAGCCGAGCCCTTGGGATACCATAATCCAAGTGTTGGTGTGTGAGCTAGATATCGAAGAATATGCTTCACAGCCCTATGGTTTGATTCCTTCGGTGTAGCTTAAAATCGGGCACACATGCAAACACTAAGCATAATGTCTGGCCTAGATGCACATAAATACAATAAAGAACCAATCATGGAGCAGTATAACTTTTGATCGAAGTCAATACTGTTTTCATCAGTGCATAGATGGCCATTTGTGGGCATAGGGATTTTGACTCCTTTGCAATCTTACATGCCGAATTTCCTCAGTACATCCTTGAGGTATTTCTCCTGAGATATGAATATGCCATTGCGCTATTGACGAATCTGAAGACCTAAGAAGAATTTCAATTCTCCCATCATAGACATTTGATATTCTTCACTCATCATATAGGCAAATTCATCACCATAATGTTGGTCAGTACACCTGAAAATGATATCATCAACATATATTTGGCACACAAACAATTCACCAGCATAAGATTTAGTGAAAAGAGTTGGGTCAAGTGAACCGGGTTTGAAGCCTTTCTTCATGAGGAATTCCTTTGAAGTATCATACCACGCCCGAGGGGCCTGCTTGAGGCCATAGAGGTCCTTATTGAGTCTGAAGACTTTGTCAGGATGCTTTGGATCTTCAAAACCTGGGGGTTGAGCAACATATACTTCTTCCTCAAGCTTACCATTG
Organism: Triticum dicoccoides; assembly: GCF_002162155.2. Classification (NCBI taxonomy): domain Eukaryota; kingdom Viridiplantae; phylum Streptophyta; class Magnoliopsida; order Poales; family Poaceae; genus Triticum; species Triticum dicoccoides. The sequence continues at coordinate 317,593,192 of NC_041388.1, forward strand.
AGGAATGCACTTTTCACATCCATTTGATATAAGATGATATCATGATGGTTAGCATAAGCAAGTAATATGCGAATAGCCTCAAGTCTAGCAACAGGTGCAAAAGTTTCATCGAAATCAATTCCTTCAACCTGTGTGTAGCCTTGAGCTACAAGCCGTGCCTTATTCCTCACCATAAGGCCATTCTCATCTTGCTTGTTGCGGTAGATCCACTTTGTGCTAATGATGTTGTGCTTGCGAGGATCTAGACGTTTGACCAGTTCCCAGACGTTGTTGAGCTCAAATTGATGTAATTCCTCTTGCATAGCTTGAATCCACTCAGGCTCCAGAAATGCTTCATCTACCTTAGTGGGCTCTGTGATAGAGACAAAAGCAAAGTTCCCACAAAATTTAGATAAATGTGAAGCTCTTGAGCGTGTGAGAGGACCTAGAATATTGATGTCGCTGATGATTTTCTCAATCTACACTTCATTTGCAATGCGAGGATGAGCTGGTTGTTGTTGAGGAATTTGATCAGCATTTTCTTCAGCACCATTTTCCTCAGGTGCATCAGCATGACGTTCTTCACGATCTGGAACAACTTCTTCAGTAGATTCTTCGGTAGGAATGACATCCTCAGTAGCCTTGAACTTGATGGATTCCTCACGAGGTATTTCATCTATCACAGGAGGTAGGTGCTCTCTTTGCAAACCATTAGTTTCATCGAACCACACATCTACAGTTTCAACAACCTTGTGGTGATTGGTGTTGAAGACTCTGTAGGTGTGCGAGTCCTTACTATAACCAAGCATAAAACCTTCATGTGCTTTCGGTGAAAATTTAGAACTGTGATGAGGATCTCTAATCCAGCATTTAGCACCGAAGACTTTGAAATAACTCACATTGGGTTTCTTGTCACTGAGGAGTTCATATGCAGTCTTCTTGAAGAATTTGTGAAGATATACCCTGTTGATGATGTGGCACGCAGTATCAATTGCCTCAGGCCAAAAGCGAGTAGGCGTCTTGTATTCATCAAGCATAGCGCAAGCCATCTCAAGAAGAGTCCTGTTCTTGCGCTCCACGACGCTATTTTGCTGAGGAGTATAAGGAGCAGATAACTCATGAGTGATACCAAGTTCATCAAGATAGTCATCAAGACCAGTGTTCTTGAACTCAGTTTCATTGTCACTTCTGATGTGCTTGATCTTCAAACCAAAGTTAGTTGAAGCCCTCGAGGAAAATCGTTTGAGGACTTCCTGCACTTCAGTTTTGTAAGTGATGATATGCACCCATGTATATCGAGAATAATCATCAACAACAACAAAGCCATATAAATATGCAGTATTAGTAAATGTGGCATAGTGAGTAGGGCCAAAGAGGTCCATGTGAAGCAATTCAAATGGAAGAGTGGTAGTCATGATGGTCTTTGAGGGATGCTTGGCCTTGGTCATCTTTCCGGCCTCACAAGCTCCACACAAATGGTCCTTGAGGAATTTGACACCCTCGATGCCAATGACATGCTTCTTCTTCATGAGCGTGTGCAAGTTCCTCATCCCAGCATGACCAAGTCGTCGATGCCATAGCCAGCCTTTTGAAGCTTTTGCAAGTAGACATGTAGCAGGTTGTGGTCCTGTAGACAAATCAACAATATAAAAATCTCCTCACCTAAAGCCTTCAAAGACTTTGGAATTGTCAGCTTCCATGATCACAACACAATGATGCTTGCCAATGACAACAACCATATCAAGATCACAAAGCATTGAGACAGACATGAGGTTGAAACCTAAGGACTCGAGAAGCATGACTTTGTCCATGTGTCGATCCTTCGAGATTGCAACCTTACCTAGACCCAATACCTTGCTTTTGCCTTTGTCAGCGTAGGTGATATGCTTCAGATGTGATGGAGATAAAGCAGAGTCCATGAATAAGCTCCTGTCACCAGTCATGTGATTTTTACATCCACTATCGAGGACCCACTCAGTGGGTTTGGGTTCATCATCCTGAAGATGAATTAGTGCAGCTTACGAACTCATATACTTCATCAGTGAAGAATATGATATCAATTTCATCAGATCAATTTCATCAAGCAATGGAACAGATAAAGCAGTATGAGGACGTGAGAAATGAGAATTCATTTCTTCATGATTAACTTGTGTCCTTTCAATCATATTCAGGTCTCCAGCAAATTCTTTAGACGTTTAAGTTCGTCTGGAGACCTGACCCTGCATAAGAGATTAGTTCTTTTTCTTCACCACCCACATCTGAAGGGGTGGCAAAGAGTTCATCATTCTGCGAGCTCCATAAGAGAAAGGTGGCATAGATGCCAATCCACTTCGTTTCACATAAGATGGGTTAGGGTAAGCATAAGAGTAAGCAGAGAAATTCTTCGAGGACTTGTGAACATAATGATTTGAAGAATAATGTACATATCCATAATCCTTAGATCTTCCCTGCGAAGCAGAAGGGTTAGCATGATGATGTTTGCTACCTCTTGAGCACTGCGTTGGATTTCCCCGAAGAGGAGAGGATGATGCAGCAAAGTAGCGTAAGTATTTCCCTCAGTTTTTGAGAACCAAGGTATCAATCCAATAGGAGGCTATGCGCGAGTCCCTCGTACCTACACAAAAACAATAGCTCAACGCAACCAACGCGCTTAGGGGTTCTCAATCCCTTCATGGTCACTTACGAAAGTGAGATCTGATAGAGATGATAAATAATATTTTTGGTATTTTTGGTATAGAGATGCAAAGTGAAAAGTAAAAGGCAAAGTAAAAAAGAAAAACAATAACAAAGTGATGGAGATTGATATGATGAGAAAGAGACCCGGGGGCCATAGGTTTCACTAGTGGCTTCTCTCAAGAGCATAAGTATTCTACGGTGGGTGAACAAATTACTGTTGAGCAATTGACAGAATTGAGCATAGTTATGAGAATATCTAGGTATGATCATGTATATAGGCATCACGTCCGAGACAAGTAGGCCGACTCCTGCCTGCATCTACTACTATTACTCCACTCATCGAACGCTATCCAGCATGCATCTAGAGTATTAAGTTAAAAACAGAGCAACACCTTAAGCAAGATGACATGATGTAGAGGGATAGTTTCATGCAATATGATTAAAACCCCATCTTGTTATCCTTGATGGCAACAATACAATACGTGCCTTGCTGACCCTTCTGTCATTGGGAAAGGACACCGCAAGATCGAACCCAAAGCTAAGCACTTCTCCCCATGGCAAGAAAAACCAATCTAGTAGGCCAAACCAAACTGATAATTCGAAGAGACTTGCAAAGATAACCAATCATACATAAAAGAACTCATAGAAGATTCAAATATTATTCATAGATAGACTGGATCATAAAACCACAATTCATCGGTCTCAACAAACACACCGCAAAAAGAAGATTACATCGAATAGATCTCCACGAGAGAGGGGGAGAACATTGTATTGAGATCCAAAAAGAGAGAAGAATCCATCTAGCTACTAACTATGGACCCGTAGGTCTGAAGTAAAGTACTCACACTTCATCGGAGGGGCTTGGATGATGATGTAGAAGCCCTCCGTGATCGATGCCCCCCCCCCCGGCGGAACAGGCCCCAAGATGGGATCTCGTGGATACAGAAAGTTGCGGCGGTGGAATTAGGTTTTTGGCTCCGTATCTGATCATTTGGGGGTACGTGGATATCTATAGGAGGAAGAAGTACGTCGGTGGAGCAACA
>NC_041388.1:317597130-317630516 GCF_002162155.2 Triticum dicoccoides
TCGTGGCCTCCTGTTAATTGGCTTGATGTAGGGTCCAAGTCTCCTGAGTTGTGTTCGGTGAGAAAACCACGTTCCCGAAGGTTTCATTCCGTTTGGACTCCGTTTGATATTCCTTTTCTTCGAACCCCTAAAACAGGCAAAAACCAGCAATTCTGGGCTGGGCCTCCGGTTAATAGGTTAGTCCCAAAAATAATATAAAAGTGGATAATAAAGCCCAATAATGTCCAAAACAGTAGATAATATACCATGGAGCAATCAGAAATTATAGATACGTTGGAGACGTATCAATGTTCATATGAGGACTTTGATCCTTTTGAGGAATTTGATCCACGTGAGGAATTTGGTCCGTATGAGGACTTGGATCCATATGAATAATTTGATTTGTGGTTCCTATTCTTCACAGGTGGTGTCATGATGAATGAGGGAGTCCTGGATTAGGGGGTCTCCGGACAGCCGGACTATCTCCATTGGCCGGACTATTAGACTATGAAGATACAAGATTGAAGGCTTCGTCTCGTGTCCGGATGTGACTCTACTTGGCGTGGAAGGCAAGCTAGGAAATACGAATATGGATATCTCCTCCTTTGTAACCGACCTTGTGTAACCCTAACCCTCTTCGGTGTCTATATAAACAGAAGGGTTTTAGTCCGTAGGACAACAATCACAAGATACAATCATACCGTAGGTTAGCTTCTAGCGTTTAGCCTCTCTGATCTCGTGGTAGATCCACTCCTATATTACCCATATCATCAATATTAATCAAGCAGAACGTAGGGTCTTACCTCCATCAAGAGGGCCCGAACCTAGGTAAAACTTCGTGTCCCCTGCCTCCTGTTACCATCCGGCCTAGACGCACAGTTCGGGACCCCCTACCCGAGATCCGCCGGTTTTGACACCGACATTGGTGCTTTCATTGAGAGTTCCTCTGTGTCGTCGCCATTAGGCTTGATGGCTCCTACTATCATCAATAGCGATACGGTCCAGGGTGAGACTTTTCTCCCCGGACAGATCTTCGTATTCGGCAGCTTTGCACTGCGGGCTAATTCGCTTGGCCATCTGGAGTAGATTGAAAGCTACGCCCCTGGCCATCAGGTCAGATTTGGAAGTTTGAACTGCACGGCCGACATCCGTGGAGACCTGATCTTCGACGGATTCGAGCCACAGCCGGGCGCGCCGCACTGTCGCGATGGGTATGACCTAGCTCTGCCGCCAAATAGTACCCCAGAAGCCGCGCCCGCATTAGCTTCGACCCTTAGTTCGGAGCCAACTGTGCCAATCGAGGACAGGTGGTTAGACACCGCCTTAGGGGCTGCAGTCTCAACGGCGATCGAGCCAAACACTAGCATACCCCTCTGCGCAGCCGGTGACTCCAAGGTGCCAGGCTCTTTTTCTAACTCCGAACCGCCCGCGCCCCTGTCAATCGAATCCGATTGGGCGCCGATCATGGAATTCACCGCCGCGGATATCTTTCAGCACTCGCCCTTCGGCGACATTCTGAATTCACTAAGGTCTCTCTCTTTGTCAGGAGAGCCCTGGCCGGATTATGGCCAACAGGATTGGGATGCGGACGACGAAGAAATTCGACGCCCACCCACCACCCACTTAATAGCCACTGTCGATGACTCAACCGACATGCTCGACTTCGACTCCGAAGACATCAACGGTATGGACGACGATGCGGTAGGCGGAGAGGAACCACCGCCCACAGGGCGCTGGACGTCCACTTCATCATATGACATATACATGGTGGACACACCAAAAGAAGACGACGATGAGGAACGGAAGGACGCACAGAAGGCTTGTTCCCTCGAGAGGCGGTCAAAGCGGCGGCGCAAGTGCCGCCCCAAATCCCGCATCGGCAGAAATAACGACCATACAGACCCAGCATTGGAGCAGGGCAAACCACTGCTGGACCACGGCAATGCGGAGAATCAAACTGAACAAACCAATTCTGTCAAAGATAATAGTCCGGGGGACATAACGCCGGACAGGCACCCGGAGCAGCAGAATGTCCGTCAAAGGCTTGTTGTCACCGCGAGGAGTCTGAAAAAGCAGAAGCAAAGGCTCAAGGCTGTGCACGACACACTCCAACTCAGATGGACTAAAGTACTCAACACAGCAGCAAGGTACGGCGACAATCGCCCCACCAAGTGCTACCCAAAGTGGAAGTTGCTACCTCAATTCGATGAGGAGGCCTCAGATCCCCCACAACCAAAAATCAAAACAGCCACCTGGCCGGATAGACGACCTCATGGCCAATATCGAGCGGCAAACAACGCCACTCACAAGCCAATACGCGATCCACGCGAGGGCTCGCACCAAAAGGACGTCGCAACCTGATCCATCTATGGACCACGCAAGCGCGCCCCAACATACAATGTAACACAACAAACATCCAAACAACGTGGTACACCCAGATACAGGGGTGCTACACACCCCCTATGTTTCACCGATGAGGTGCTGGACCATGAATTTCCAGAGGGATTCAAACCCATAAACATAGAGGCATACAACGGAACAACAGACCCTGGGGTCTGGATTAAGGATTATATCCTCCATATCCATATGGCTCAAGGAGATGATCTCCATGCCATCAAGTACTTACCCCTCAAGCTCAAAGGGCCAGCTTGTAAACTGGCTTAAAGGCCTCCCCGAAAACTCCATTGGAAGCTGGGAAGAGCTTGAAAATGCTTTTCGGGCAAATTTCCTAGGGACTTATGTCCGACCTCCGGAAGCGGACGATATGAGTCATATAACTCAACAGCCCGGAGAGTCAGCCCGAAAACTTTGGAACAGGTTTCTTACTAAAAAGAACCAAATTGTCGACTGTCCAGATGTTGAAGCCTTGGCAGCTTTTAAGCATAGCGTCCGTGAAGAATGGCTCGCCAGACACCTCGGCCAGAACAATGGCGGCATTAACAAGCCTCATGACCCGCTTTTGCGCGGGTGAGGATAGCTGGCTAGCCAGATGCAGCACCAGTGACCCCAGTACATCTGAAGTTAGAGATGGAAACGGGAAATCACGGCGCAATAGCAGTAACAAACGCCGGAATAAAGAAGACAACACGAAGAGCACGACAGTAAACACCAGATTCAAAAGCTCTCAGCCAGGTCAGCAAAAACCGCCCTCTAAAGGCGCTGGAGACGAACTGTCTAGCCTAAACAAAATTCTGGACCAAATATGTCAGATCCATAGCCCCCTAGTAAACCTGCAAATCATACCCACAGAGAATGTTGGGTCTTCAAGCAGTCCGGTAAGCTCAACGCCATACACAAGGGGAGGATACACCAAGCGAAGACAAGGATGAGCCTCTCAAGCAAGACACTGGGGAACAAAAGAAATTTCCACCAGAAGTCAAAACAGTAAACGTGTTACACGTGATCAAGGGAAGAAACAAAACGGCACTCCCAGAAAAATATGCCCAAGGGCCTATCACCGCGGAGTCCTGCCACTGGTCATCTCAACCGATCACTTTCGACCATCGTGATTACTCAGCAAGTATCCGGCGTGCAGGATGGGCTGCCCTGGTATTAGACCCAATAATTGGCGGATATCACTTCACACGAGTCCTGATGGACAGTGGCAGTAGTCTAAACCTGATTTATCAGGATACAATCCGCGAAATGGGGATAGACCCAACAAAAATTTGCCATAGCAATACTACCTTTAAAGGAGTAACGCCAGGCCCTTGGGCTCATTGCACGGGCTCCCTGCTGCTAAAAGTTATATTCGGCTCCCCCGATAACTTCCGTAGCGAACATTTAACCTTCCACATCGCTCCGTTCCAAACTGGCTATCAAGCACTACTCGGACGCTAAGCTTTCGTTCGCTTTAATGCAATACCGCACTACGCTTCCCTGACACTCAAGATGCCTGGTCCACGTGGCATCATTACAGTAAACGGAAATATTAAGCGATCTTTGCGCGCCGAAGAGAGTGCAGCTGCCAAGGCAGCCGCACACTAAAAACGGCCTCACCAACTAAAGCATTTAACAGGTCGTCAAGACCTCGGACACGGTTGGACGAGTCCGGCACAGCTATATGTAATTCATACCGGATCAATGGTCACACCCCTATACAAGGGGCTCAACGCGCACAGACAAGTGGCAATTTTTTACACATCTTGAATTATACTTGGTTTCCTTAAAAACTATCCTTTTGCACAGAAACTTTTTCACCTACGTTCCTCTCTTTTATAGATGATCATCGTGCTACACCCGTCCAGGATACGGCACAACGGAGACACAAGTGCAGACGTGCAGCAGGGACCCGCTCCAAGGATTCTTTTTAGATTAAGACCCTGCGTAAACCTTTTTTACTGTCTCTTGTTGATACATATCCACCGAATTCTCAGCACAGTTGAGAAGGATGCTGACGTCTTGGCATGTGGCCATGTCAGAATAATGCACGTACCTGGACACAAGGGGCTTCTTACGAGGGGCACTATTTAGGCCCGGTTTATACCATAAAGATCGAATACCTTAGGGAGTGTTCAGCATCGCGAGTTTGGCCTTATATGCATCAGCTCCGAATCATTGTCTTTGGTCAAATGTTGGGTTTGCTCGGCTCCTGTGTTTTGGTGCCTTACGTTCCATTTTATCGGCTAAGGTAGCACCAGGAGAACTACTGCGATTGTGCCCTGGTTCATCCGGATGAGCACCTCAGTAGAGAAAGCCGAAAACTGACTGTCATGATATAGCATGAGACTGGTCAACCACTCGGTGACCTATCAGAATGTTAGAATTCCTCCGCCTTAACGAAGGGCCGTTTTCCGTCCAGGCATGTATGCACCCCATGACCGGGAGAGTGTGGAGCCACCGGGGGCTATCTAGTAGCCCCACTGTCAAACTCCTATGGCTAAGTGAAAGTGTTAAAGCATTATAGTCCGGTTGCCTCGCTCGCTACGCTATCACCTCCTTAATAGGACTAAGACATTGGGTTAAGTGTGTACACACGTTTTTTGCGAGCACCTCCGCATTATATGCGTGGGGGTTGAAGCCGACGGCTCCAATCTTTCAGGTTATACACATGTATACATAAACGGCCGCGCAGGAGGCATCATACTACTTTCAGACAAAAGTATAAACATAACCTTATAAAAACTTCATAAAAGCAGTGTGCTTACAATGAGAATATATATCACTCAAACATTATATTCTTCGAGCACTAGGCCTCTATCAAACGAGCACCCTCGAGAACCTCCTCAAAATAGTGCTCGGCAACAACCCAGCCTATGGCCGAACCCTGCGCCTCAACAGTGGTACCGTCCATCTCCGCCCAGTATGCTTTAACACGGGCAAGGACCATCCGCGAGCCTTCTATGCACGCCGACCTCTTCATCGCATTAATGCATGGCACCACATCAAGGAATTGCTGCACTAAGCTGAAATAGCTGTTTGGCTTTGGCCTTTCCGACCATAGCTGATCCACAACAGACCTCATGGCGTGTCCGGACAACCTATTCAGTTCGGCCCATTCGGCTAGCTGGTCAGTCAATGTAAGCGGACGCTCTGGAACGTGGAATTACGTCCAGAACAGCTTATCCACTGCACGATCTGTCTGACCTTGGAAATACTTGGCCGCATCGGCAGCACTCGCTGCCAAATCCATATACGCATCTGCCGAACTCCATAGCCGATCCAGAGGGGCATACCGTGGATCTCTGAACTTCCTCCGTAACATGAAGGGTTTCCCAGCCGCAATATCCTCGGCTTCCCGCAGCTCCTCCTTCTTCTCTCTCATAGCAGAACGGGTGTCTTTGTCCGCCGCCACGGCCTTCTCAAGGCTCGTTGCCTTCGCTCGGTTTTCTTTTCCAAGTACCCAGCAACGGTCGGCAGTGTCTTTTAATTCTACGGCCATCTTGGCCATCTTCTCTTGGCTCTCGCAATGTGCGGCCTTCTCGGCTTTCAACTCTTCGGCCGCCTTCAAAGCAGCCGCATTACTAATCCTCGCTTGTTCCTTGGCTTAGGCAAGTTCTACCCGCAAGGCTTCTATGGTGGCAGCTCCATCTGCAGTCACAACATATTAAAGATACTGGCATCATGTTGCTCTTACTATGTAGCGTTCACCGGATAATAACACTTACCTTGTGCCTCGTCAAGCCTCTTGTTAACAAGCTCGATGTTGGTGTCTGCCGCATCCAGTTGCCGTTATAATTTGGCAAACTCACTAGTCCGGCTAGCCACCGAAGCTTCCACCACCTGCACATAGGGGAAGTATGGTTATTGCCTGGGAATATGATCCTCTGTTCGCCGCCATTCTCGACGACAACCAGAGTCTCAACGGCTACTATCTACACAGGGCACACCTAACATGTGCAGTTCTATCACATATTATCTCACGTACCTCAAAGCCTGTCAGTAGACTCCTAAAGGCTTCATGTAATCCGCTTTCGGCGGACAAGATTCTCTCCATCACCGTACCCATCAGCATACGATGTTCTTCTAAGATGCCCGCTCGCCCCAGCAACTCCCTCAGAACGTCCGACCGCACACCAGACGGTGCCGGACTCTTTTGTATGCTCTCTTCGGGAGCCGGACACTGGGGACTTTGGGGGTCTATGGGATTATCTTCTGGCCTCACCAGATCCGGAGAGGCCCTCCGTGACAACACTTCGGGGTCGCCCTCTTCTGGAGCGGAGGAGTTCGGGGGAGGCGTTTCGCTCTCCATCATCTCTGGAAGAAGATCCCCCAAAGATGAGCTCATTTGAGAGGGGCTAAGGCCCGAACTGCAAGACGTATGCGGTGGTTCTTTTCTTGGAGAAAAAAGATAGCATACCTTTACTATTAAAGGATTTTGGATCACTTACAACTCGTTGGAGGGCTGAACCCCCCGCGGACTTTGTGCGGCAAAAGCACCCCCCGAGGCAGGACCCTCTGTGGGAGACTTCTTCTCCCATTTGGAGGCTTCGGCTTCCGGATCCTCGGAAGCAGTCCTTTTCCTCCCCTGGTCGTCCTCCTTCATGGAGACGCTCGTTCCCTCGGTTGGAACGGGCGGCGATGGGGGCTCGCGTCCGCCCGTATTATCCCCCCCCCCCCCAGTATCTTCCTTCAAGAGCTTCGGGCAAGGTGCGACTTCGAGCATCTTTTCCAATACCGGATTTTCCAAACCCTCAGGGAGGGGGGGCCAAACACTGAATCATCTTCGCCTTTGTTAGCCAGTCCTGGTCAAAAAGTGAACTCTCAGAAATAACTTCGAATAAAAGACAGTGTGTTCGGCTAGAGGGTTTCTTACTTGTTCGGCGGTGCGGTTACTGCTCAGGCCCACGTCCTCGGTAATATCCGGACATTCTACTTGAGGTCCGAAGAATGACTTGTACATCTCCTCGTGCGTCAGGCCGAGAAAACTTTGAATGGCATGTGGTCCCTCTGGGTTGAACTCCCATAAGCGAAGGGGCCGGCGTTTGCAAGGATGGACTTGACGAACCAGCATAACTTGTATTACCGCAACCAAATTAAAATCTCCCTTGAAGAGATCTCGGATGCGGCTTTGCAGTATTGGCACGTCCTTGGATGGACCCCAGCTCAGACCTCTGCAAATCCATGACATCAGTTGTGGTGGGGGGCCCGAGCGGAAAGTGGGGGCAACCGCCCACTTGGCGCTTCTGGGAGCCGTGACGTAAAACCACTCCCGTTGCCATAATTCGGACATCTCTGGAAAGGAACCTTTCGGCTATGGAGCTCCTGCCATCCTGCCTATTGATGCACCTCCGCACGCTGCGTGTTGCCCCTCGATCATCTTCGGCTTTACTTCAAAGGTCTTGAGCCACAGGCCGAAGTGAGGGGTAACGCGGAGGAAGGCCTCACACACGAAAATAAATGTCGAGATGTGGAGAAAGGAGTCCAGAGCTAGATCGTGGAAATCCAGCCCGTAATAGAACATCAAACCCCTGACGAAAGGATCCAGAGTGAGGCCTAGACCTCAGAGGAAGTGGGAGACGAACACAACGTTCTCGTTGGGTTCGGGAGTAGGGATGATCTGCCCTCAAGCAGGCAGCCGATGCGAAACCTCGGCGGTCAGGTATCTGGCCTCCCTCAACTTCTTAATGTCCTCTTCCGTAATGGAGGAGGGCGTCCATCGGCCTTGAAGGCTGGATCCGGAAATGGTTGAAGATCCGGAGCACCTAACCTGGGCTTTGGGTGTTAGAACTCGAGGCGGGGGAAGGGTTCGACTGAGCACGAGAGGGAAAAAGCGAAAACCTTGTCCCCTTATAAAGAGGGTGAATATCAAGCGTCCTCTCCGTAGCCGTTTGGGACTTGCCTATAATCTAGCAGTCCTAGACACGGTTGGGTTACCCACGACCGCATTAATGAGAATCCCGTAATTGGGGGAACACGATCTCCGCTTAGGCAAGACGTGTCAAGAAACCGCCTCGCGTTATGTGTGGAGCTGGTTAAAAGAAACGGTTTGAATAATCATCGGGCCATGATAACGTCATGCTGCCAAAACAAGCCAGCAAATTAGATCTGCGGAAAAATTATTCCCTCCGCGGTGGAATGTGGAACTTATTTTGCAGGGTCAGACACTATCCTCGTATTCAAATTCTTCTGTGATGTATTCGGAGGAGGAACCCGCCTTGCAATGCCGAAGACAATACTGCGCGCCGGACTCATCATCATTGAAGCCTGGTTCAGGGGCTACTGAGGGAGTCCTGGATTAGGGGGTCTCCGGCCAGCCGGACTGTCTCCATTGGCCGGACTGTTAGACTATGAAGATACAAGATTGAAGGCTTCGTCTCGTGTCCGGATGGGACTCTACTTGGCGTGGAAGGCAAGCTAGGCAATACGAATATGGATATCTCCTCCTTTGTAACCGACCTTGTGTAACCCTAACCCTCTTCAGTGTCTATATAAACTGAAGGGTTTTAGTTCGTAGGACAACAATCACAACATACAATCATACCGTAGGTTAGCCTCTAGGGTTTAGCCTCTCTGATCTCGTGGTAGATCTACTCTTGTATTACCCATATCATCAATATTAATCAAGCAGTACGTAGGGTTTTACCTCCATCAAGAGGGCCCGAACCTGGGTAAAACTTCTTGTCCCCTGCCTCCTGTTACCATCCGGCCTAGACGCACAATTCGGGACCCCCTACCCGAGATCCGCCGGTTTTGACACCGATAATGACATTCACCTTAAGATTTTTGAGGCACCTTTTCGGAACCTAGATTTTCTTCATAGGAGGATTGTTCCTGTAGTTAGTGGCAACATATCTAGGAAATACTTCACCATTCTGATTTTTGAACAGTTTATAGTTGGAGTCAAATGACTCATCAGAAGAATATGAAGATTCACATGTAAAGCCAGATAAAGTAGATGGATCCACTGAAGGTCCCTTTGCAGCAACCCATGAGGTTTTGGGATACTGCTCAGGTTTCCAGTAGGTCCCATCAACATTGAGTTTCCTCTCAAAGGCAATACCCTCTTTCCTAGGGTTCCTGTTGAGGATATGCTTTTTAAGCACATCACAAAGAGCCTGATGCCCTTTGAGGCTTTTGTACATGCCTGTAGTATACAATTCCTTCAGCCCTGCATCATCAGTGATACTAGCAATGTCCTCAGATGAGGAATTAGTGATAGCAGAGATAGTTGAAGAATTTGTAACATTAGAAGCATATGAGCATTCAGGTGAAGAATTAGCAGATTCACATTCAATGCACTTCAAACATGGAGGAATAAATTCTACCTGAGTGGCGCTGATTTGTTGAGCAAGTAATGAATCACGCTCCTTCTGAAGATCTTCATAACTCACTCTTAACTGCTCAAGATCTTGCTTTCTTTGAAGAAATTCATAAGAAATCTTCTCATGATCAGACAAGAGAGTGTTATGATGACTCTGAAGATTATCAAACTTGGACTAGAGTCCCTGAAGACTTTCAACCAAAGCTTTAGAACGATCCATTTCTTCACCCAACATATCATCACTCTCATCTAGCATGTTTTGAACTTTTCCAAAGCTCTTTGTGGTTTAGTGGTAAGGGAAGCAAGTTTGACATAACTGGGTCCAAATGCATCACCAGATTCATCATCACTGGACTCAGATAAGTAGCATTCAGTTACCTTGGCACCTTTTGCCATAAGGCATGGTGCAGAGGATGATGATTCTGGATTGAAAGTCATAGCCTTGCACGATTCCATGAAGTCCTCGAACCAGGGATCATGGTGAGATCGATTACTTTCATAGACCTTAGAGAGTCTGTCCCAGATGAGCTTCGCATGGCTGAGATGCATAACGTTCCTGAACTGATTTTTGACAAGCCGGAGCAGATGATGTCCTTCGCCATGAGGTTGAGTAGTGTGTACTTGCGAATATCATCAGCCTCCGCCATCTTGCATAGGTCAGTAAGACCAATCTCGGTGACGGTCCAGAGTTTGCTGTTCATCGCCATGAGGTACTTCTTCATCATGGCCTTCCACTTGGGATAGTCATGACCATCAAAGAGGGGGCATGTCACAGTCTTCATTCCTGTGGTCGACATAACTACAACTCCAGGCGGGTAAACCAAAATCGCACAGAACAAGGGAGTACCTTGCTCTGATACCAATTGAAAGTGTGTTAAGTCTACTAGAGGGGGGTGGCTAGGTGATTTTTAAGAATTCTTCAATTGAGGAATTTCAGGGTGAGGAAATGCCTAAGAGAAGAACTACTTGCAGCGGAATAAGTACTCGGATGTAAACATAACAGAACATAAGCAGGGTCTTCATGATGAAATCAGAACAAGCAAAGAGTACAGAAAGCGTAAACACATGATAAACAGGATGAAGACAAACAGACTGAAGAAATTGAACTGAGGAAATTGAGAAAGTCTTCAGTCAAAGTCTTCAAGAAGATATGAACAAGCACACAACACAGTAATGAGGAAATGGAAGGGTTGAGGAAATAGAACCAGTAGGCTTGGTGAAGACAATGATTTGGTAGACCAGTTTCCAACTGCTCTGACAGTTGTATGTTTGGTTAGGGCGGCTAGGTATTCAAACCTGAGGACACACAGTCCCGGACACCCAGTACTGAACACGTAGTTCAGGACACTTAGTCCTCACCATATTTGTCAAGACCCCGATTACAAGTCACATCAATCTAGCCGGTAACACCTCATATCACATTGCGGCCTCACACAAGGTATCCCCACGGGTGTCGCCTTACCATGGCCCGGGACCGTTTGCGCCTTTTGGATCAAGTATATGATAGTGTCGCTAGCATCCATATGACGGAGAACCCGGGCCGACATGGCTAGTCGTGAACCCAAAGAGGCACAGACCTATGGAGACAGGCATACATGAATCACATCGAGCATGTCAGTCATTAGCGAGTGAATCCGGGCTGTAGCACTGGGCTAACAGGACTCCGGGGAACCCGGGCTGTAGCCGGCTAGGCAGGACTCCGGATGTCACCGCGTGACATTTCCCCGAAGGGACAGACATAGGAACGAAGTGAAACACATGCCGGCCAGTCAAGTGTCCTGAGCAGTAGTGCTGGGCTAGCAGGACTCCGGTGAACCGGTCTGTAGCGGACTACTATGGCTCGAGGAACACTAGACTACATTTCCCCATAAGAAAGGCTGCCAGGGATAAACAACTAGATTGTCGGATACCACACATACCAAGCATTTCAATCATACACACAATATGCTCGATATGTGCAAATACAACATGGCATCACAACAAAACTCTACAACTCAAGTACTTTATTTAAAGGCTCTAGAGAGTCATACATAACATGTTCATACAGGTAGGGGTCACATGACCCGTCACTCAAGTCATACAAGCATACAAGCACACGCGGAAGCAAATAGTCTGAGTATAGACACTAGAAAGAAAGAAGGCTTCTCGAAGCCTGTCTATCTACATAGGGCCCTCCATGGCCAGGATCACCACCTGGGTGGCAAGTCACTCATCGACGTCGAGATCTACATAAAACCCATTGGAGGGGGCGGTGTTGTCGTCTGAAAACAGTAATTAAGCAAACCTGAGTGCAAAGGTACTCAGCAAGTCTTACATCAGAACCTACTATACATGCTCATTCTCAAGAAGGTGGTGGAGTTATTGCAGCAAGCCAGCTTTGACTCTTGGCTAAGCTATCATACGGGACACCACTAGTAAAATAGTTTTCGCACACGAGTCCACTAATCACCAACACAATACTCCACCGGAGATCCTCCCATAATCATCCTACGAGAGGGTCATCCTCGGTACTCACACTTATCTTGAGTCTTTTAGTAGTATCCATTAACTTGTCTATGAACTGCATAGGCAACCAAGTAGTCCTTTACCGCGGACGCGGCTATTCGAATAGATGATGTTAACCCTGCAGGGGTGTACTTCTTCATACACGCTTTCACCACTTACCGTCGTTTACACGACATGTACTCGGCAACCTTCAAGCGGAGGCCCAACAAGGGTGTCGGCCACGGCCTACCTAAACACTCAAGTCTCTAGTCCAGGTTTATCGCCTATCCATGTTCCATCCGCAGGGAGTCCAGCCGAGGTTACCACATACAACCCCGAACGATGTGAACAGGGTTCCCAAGACACCAAACGGGTGACTCGGTACACCATGCCACGGTGTATCTACCACAACATAGCCCACCCCTAGGGTCAGCGCTACGCACGGCTGCCAACACATAACCTACAAACACCAGAAACTAATTGCAACTCCTGGACAGAGTACTAGGGTGATTAAGAAACCGAGAGGGTCCATTGGTTTCGAGCCCAATGTATGGTAGTAACTGAATCTTAAATCGCACATACAGATCTCAGTTCTTAGGGACGGCCTCAATGAATCAACCCACCATGTACTCCTACACGGCCTCTCATCGATACCTTTACCAAAACATGTTCAACACATCCCTCACATTACCGACATAATCATTTCACTATAGCCCATCACCCAGATGAACCAGACCTGACACAACTCTAAGCATAGCAGGCATAGCAAGGTAGGAAACACAAACATGGCTCAATCAACTCCTACACATGCTAGTGGGTTTCATCTAGTTAGTGTGGCAATGACAAGTCAGGTAGAGGATAAGGGTTCAACTACCATAGCACATAGCAGTTTGAAACGATGTTGTCTTAATGCAGTAAATGAGAGCATAGGCGAGAACATGGGATTGTATCGATATGATCAATGGGGCTGCTTGCCTGATGGAGTGGTAGTAGGGTACTACCCTTCAGTTGGATACTCGGAGATATCCTCGGAGGCAGAACTGGGAAGCCGCGGAGAAGGTCAGCGTGCTCGGGGAAGGCTCGGTGCGGTCGGAACAGCGATGGGGATCTCGGCGGCCCGAGGTTTAAGACGACGGCGGCGGGGACGATGCAGGGGCTCCGGCGTCGTGTGGCTTGGCTAGTCGACGAGGGCGAACTGTCCGGACACGGTGAGAGGGCACGGGGATGGCGTTAGACGTGGCTGCGGCGAGCGGCGGCGACGGTGACGTCTCGGGCGACATCGGGGTGGGCGAGAGAGATGAACCAAAGGGAAGAGTGAATGTCTGCGAGGTCGGAGAGTGAGAGGGGGGTCGTCCCATGTTGACAGCTCGAGGAGGGGAGCGGCGAGGCGGCGGGCAGCTGCGTGGCGCGCATGCTGTGCTCGCCGTTGAGCAGCTGCCTGCCTGCCTGGCCAAGCCAAGCAGCTCGCTGGAGCGTTGGCTGGGCTGGGCTAGCAGGTGGGCCTGCTGGGTGGGCGCCAGGTAAGCTTTCTCTTCCTCTCTTTCCTGTTTGTTTTGTTTTTCTATTTTTCTGTAACCAAAGGGCTTTATTAAAAATACTTAGGCACTTGCTAAAACCCTGAAAATAATTGTGGGCTCTGTTGGGATTATTCCTAACAGCCCTCACTTAAATCCACAATTATTTGGGCATTTAAAATATTTTATAGCATTTAAATGCCCAAATTCAAATACTTATGATTTAATTCAAAGAATCAAGAATGTCCTAGAAAAGAGTGCACCATTTTTGCCAAGGGTTTTAACCCAATCCAGAAATGATGAACATTTTTGAAGGGCATTTTGGGTTCATTGAAAATAATTTTAGTAAACCCTAGTTGTTTCCAGGGGGTGCTGGGGGCTCTGTCATCCCCATTTCAAGTTTCTGTGGAAGTAGACATGATGCAACACTCTAATGCATGAACCAGCTAGGGTGTGATAACTCACCCCCACTCAAAAGAATCTCGTCCCAAGATTTAGGATCCTCCGGGAAGAAGGTGGGGTACTTGAGTCGAAGACGATCCTCCCTTTCCCAAGTGGCTTCTTTCTTGGAATGGTGTGACCATTGAACCTTGAGAAACTTGATATTATGGTGTCGAGTGGTACGCTCGGCTTGATCAAGGATACGAACGGGATATTCCCGATATAGAGGTTATCTTGTAGATCAAGCGTTTCGTGGTCCACTCCACGGATAGGATCCGTGAAGCAACGCCTGAGTTGAGAAACGTGGAAGACATCATGAACTCTGGAAAGATGCGAAGGTAGTTCCAATTGGTAGGCAACTTCTCCTCGTTTGGCAAGAATGCGAAAAGGTCCAATGTAACGAGGAGCCAATTTGCCTTTGATACCGAAACGATGGGTTCCCTTTAACGGAGTAACCCGAAGGTAAGCCTTCTCGCCGACTTCATAAGTCATGAGCTTATGTTTACGATCATATTGGCTCTTTTGACGAGATTGGGCTGTTTTCAATTTCTCAGAAATAACGTGAACCTGCTCTTCTGCTTCCCGAATCATATCCAGGCCAAAGAGTTGTCTTTCCCCGGTTTCTGACCAGTTAAGAGGCGTTCGACATTTTCGTCCATACAGAACTTCGAAAGGAGCTTTGCCCAAGCTAGGTTGATAACTATTGTTATAAGCAAACTCCACGAATGGAAGGCATTTCTCCCAACCCATTCTGAATGAGATGACAAAAGCTCAGAGCATATCTTCCAAAATTTGATTGACTCGCTCTACTTGACCACTTGATTGAGGATGGAAGGCGGTGCTAAATGAGAGACAAGTTCCCATAGCATTTTGGAAACTTTCCCAAAATCGAGAGGTGAAGAGACTCCCACGGTCTGAGTTAATTTCCAATGGGACACCATGAAGAGATACTATTCGGGAGATGTATAATTCAGCTAGCTGGCTAGAGGTGATACTCTCACGAATAGGTAGAAAATGGGCTACTTTGGAAAGACGGTCGATCACGACGAAGATGGCATTATTCCCTCTCTTGGTCCTGGGAAACCCAGTAATGAAATCCATACTGATTTTATCCCATTTCCACTCGGGAATAGCCAAAGGTTGAAGGGTGCCAGCAGGCCGTTGATGCTCTGCTTTAACACACCGACAGACGTCACAGCTAGCAATGTATTGAGAAGTTCCTCTCTTCATCCTAGTCCACCAAAACCTCTGGCGTAGGTCTTGATACATCTTAGTACTACCGGGATGAATGGTGAGAGGGGATTCATGGGAACCACTAGGCGGTTTCCAAAGTATACGACACCTTGATCATCAACGGAGAAACAATTCGCGACTCCTTTCTTAATGTTTCTCTTAATACGGGAGATTCCCAAATCTACCTTCTGTCCCTTGATGATCTGATCCGTAAGGGTAGGTTTCGCCACCAGGGTGGATAGGAATCATCGAGGAACAATGTGAAGATTAAGCTTACAAAATTCCTCATGGAGAAGTGGTTGACTTTGTTGTAACATCAGGTTGTTACAATAGGATTTACGACTTAGTGCATCAGCCATGACATTGGCTTTGCCCGGGGTGTAAGTTATTCCCAAGTCATAATCCGAGATCAACTCGACCCAACGTCGTTGTCTGAGATTCAAATCCGGTTGGGTGAAGATATATTTCAAACTTTGGTGATCGGTGAAAATCTCGCAACGATTACCGAGAAGGTAATGTCGCCAAGTTTTGAGTGCATGGACTATAGCTGCAAGCTCTAGATCATGTGTGGGATAATTTTCCTCATGTGGGTGTAATTGCCGTGAAGCATAGGCAATTACCTGATGATCTTGCATGAGTATGCAACCTAGTCCTTGTCGCGAGGCGTCGCAATAGGTAATAAAGTCCTTGGAGAAATCTGGTGGTACCAGTACGGGAGCAGATGTCAGGCGTCTTTTCAGTTCCTGAAAGCTAAACTCGCACTGTGGGGTCCACACAAACTTTTTATCTTTCTTGAGGAGTTCAGTTAGAGGTTTAGCAACCTTGGAGAAATTCTCGACGAAGCGGCGGCAATAGCTCGCTAAGCCAAGGAAGCTCCGAACTTGCTTGACCGTCTTAGGTGGAGTCCAATCAAGGACGGCTTGAACTCACTTGGGATTGATAGCAATACCCTTACCAGAGATTACATGGCCTAGATAGGTCACTTCAGGCAACCAAAATTCACACTTGGAGAATTTGGCATAAAGGCGATGCTCTCGAAGTTTTGTCAATACCAGCCTTAGATGTGCGGCATGTTCCTCTTTATTCTTGGAGTAGATGAGTATGTCATCGAGGTATACTATGACGAATTTATCCAAATACTCCATGAAGACCGAGTTCATTAACCGAGAGAAGGTGGCTGGGGCATTGGTTAGACCGAAGGACATAACGGTGTACTCGTATTGGCCATAGCGAGTAACAAAGGCCGTTTTGGGAATGTCCCCGTTTCTGATTTTGATTTGATGGTAGCCCAACCTCAAATCCATCTTGGAAAGACTGAGGATCCAGCGAGCTGGTCATACAGATCGTTGATCCTGGGAAGCGGATACTTGTTCTTGATAGTGACCAAGTTGACAGGTTGGTAATCTACAACCATCCGATCTGTTCCATCCTTCTTCTTGACGAAGAGGATGGGGCAAGCCCAAGGAGAGGAACTAGGACGGATGAAACCCTTTTTCAAGTACTCATCGAGTTGGTTCTTAAGCTCGGCTAGTTCTAAGGGTGCCATCTTATAGGGTCTTCTAGAAATTGGAACGGTTCCTGGAACAAGGTCTATCACAAACTCGACATCCCTGTCAGGTGGAACACCTGGCAGTTCTTCTGGAAAGACATCCGGAAAGTCCCGGACTACCGGAATATCTTCAAGACCTATAAGGGGGTTGGCATTTAGGGAGTAAAGCTGGCGCTTGGCCACTCGAGTTAAGACATTGACTGTCTTGCCCGATGGGTGAATAAGTTGAATGGTTCTAGTGGCACAATCAATCTTAGCGTAATGAGCTGGCATCCAGTACATACCCAAGATGATGTTAATGTCCGAGGACTTGAGAGCTATTAAGGATGCAAGGAAGACAAGTCTATCGACAAGAATTTCGTTCCCATGGCTTACTCTAGAAGTTTGCCATTTGGAACCCAGAGTTTGAATTGCCATGGAAATGGGCATGTCACAGAATGTTGTGTTATGCAATCGAGCATAGCTCTCAGATATGAATGAATGATATGCTCCAGTATCGAAAAGAACAGATGCCGGATGGCAAGTAACAAGGAGCGTACCAAGGACGACGTTAGGATCCTCATGAGCCTCTCCGGCTAAGACATATTTGACATGGCCATGTGCAGTGGTGACCAGCTTGGCGTAGAATGCCTTTCCCGTTGGCTTACCATGACCAACGGACTTTCCAGACTGATTGGGGTTGTTGTTCTGGGGACACTCTCGACTATAGTGACCCGGCTCTCCACACTTGAAACATGTCACAACATTGGGGCGTGGAGTAGCATTAGCAGCGGGGCTGCCATAGGGCTTGGACGGTGCAAACTGCTGGTTGGGGTGAGGCGCCTCAAAGGATGGCCTCGGAATGAACCTGGGTGGCAGTGTCATGCTTGGAATCCACACCCGATGCTTCTGAGATCCAGAGCCGGATGAAGAGCCAAAACCACGAGAGGGCTTGCGTGAAGCGTCATAGTCAGACTGGCCTGTCTCAGCATTGATGTCTTTATTGACCAGCTTCTGAAAGGAGGTGCACTCGTGCAGACAAAGATCGCGGCGAAGCTCAGGGCTAACTCCCTAGCGGAACCTTGCCTGCTTCTTAGCGTCGGTGGATACCTCTTCAGGAGCATATCATGCTAGATTCCCAAATTCACGACTATATGCATCCACAGTCAGTCTTCCTTGGGTGAAATTGCAGAACTCTTCCCTCTTGCGATCTATGAGACCTTCCGGGATGTGATGCTCGCGGAAAGCCTCACTGAATTCATCCCAAGTAGTGATTGGGCCGACCGGGCGCATAGCTTCAAAATTTTCCCACCAAAGGCTAGCTGGGCCTTCGAGGTGATAGGCAGCATAAGTAACCTTATCAGCTTCGGCTACGTTGGCAGAACATAGCTTGTGGGTGATGCTGCGAAGCCAGTCATCCGCGTCGAGGGGCTCGACGGAATGGTTAAACTTTGGTGGGTACAACTTGATGAAGTCATTGATTGACACCAAGTCATTTTGCTGATGGCGTGCAGTGTTCTGCTCAATCAGCTCCAGCAAGCGGTTAGTCTCACGCTTGTTTCTTTCCGCCTCCAGCATCACTTCGGCCAAAGAAGGCGAGTGAGGCAGATTTTCACCCCTAACTGCACTAGCTTCCCCCTGCTCCGGGGCAGCAGGGTTGCTGCGGGTGTTGACCATCCTAGGAGAAAACAAGACAACGGTTTAGATAAGGATGGCACAACTTTGCAAGGAAGTGCAGAATGTAATGGATAACACGGAATGCAGAGATGTTCATCCGTATACATGGCAATATAGAACTGCCATATATATACCAACGGTCATACACACCATACATGATTTAGTACAAGCCCAGGCTACAGTACAACTATGATGAAAGACGTTACATCTCATCGGAGGCATTCCAAGCTCCTATACATTATTTTTCTACACCTCCGGAATTGATTACACACTAAGTCATATTCCACAAGTCACACAGGACAGTGGAAATACAACTATTACAATACTAGTGATACTACTACTAACTCAGACAGCTCCGTAGTAGTCCTCATAGAAGTCACCTCCATAGCCTGGAAGTTCAACGTGATCATCCGGGAACAGACGGTCCTGAGGAGCTTGTGGACCATAGGGGCTAGGATGAGGTCTTGGACCAACAAACGGTGGCCTGCGGGGACCACGGGGTGGGGTGATGCCTCCCACATCACGCCAATCCACCATGTCTGGCAGAGCAGATCTCATAGGATACAGATCCCTTGTATCCATACATCCAGCTTGCACATCAGGTGCAAACCGAGTCAAAGTGGCCCAATGATCAGCATGGGTGTTGAAAAGCTCCAGTCTCAAGGACCGATTCTCTCGGTCCTTATCCTCGAGCATCTCGGTAGTGGTGCGATTTAGTGAGTCCTCACGTGTGGAGTCAGCATAGATAGCCTGGAGATACCCTTGCGCTTCCGGGGGTGAAGCTGGCATATAACGGAAGTCGGTGTTCCGAAGCAGGCCAGTCCGGACTCGCATGATGGTCATCATGGAATAGGCAGCATCCTGCACAGCCATCTCAACAGTAACCCCGAGTCCATAGGAATAGTGGAGGGCTCGGTAGATCCAGGATAAGAAGGAAATATCCTGACGGTGCAGAAATATTGGCTTTGATTAAAGTCTCGGAATTTCTCTTCGACAGTGTATTCGGGATACCAACGGTAACCTGTCTCGATCATTACCCGGACTAACATAGCAGTATGACTGGGCACATCGAGGCACCGGGTCAGGCAAACCACTCGGTTTTGAGCACGAGTGGCCATCTGAAAGCACAACCACAATGCAATGACATTAGAATTTCTAGGGAAAATTGGACAACATAATAGCTGTAAATGCTCAGAAAAAGATTTGAGACATCCACAACAGTTTGCAATACCACTCAACAACATCATATCAGGGTTCTGATTCAACTGGCAACATACTAAAAGTAGTAGAAACTGTACTGAGGCTTGTAACAACAATCTTATAAGCTACTACGGATTAGTAACACGTGATCATGATAGAAGAAGAGAGCCTAGTCCTTAACCCATGTTGAATGAGAAGAGAATGACTCAGATCAGAGGGCATAAGGTAAAGGAGTAAAAGAGCCTTACGTTCCCTCCCACAATCAATTCCACTACATATAACTAAAGCATTTCTAGACTCGACATCGACCAGTTTGGCTCAACGAACCTACAGGCAGTCCGGCTCTAATTCCAACGCTGTCAGGACCTCGATTCCAAGTCACATCGATCTAGCTGGTAACACCTCATATCACATTGCGGCCTCACGCACGGTATCCCCACGTGTGTCGCCTTACCATGGCCCGGGACCGTTTGCGCCTTTTGGCTCACGTATATGATAGTGTCGCTAGCATCCATATGACGGAGAACCCGGGCCAACATGGCTAGTCGTGAATCCATATGACGGAGACAGGCATGCATGAATCACATCGAGCATGTCGGTCATCAGCGAGTGAATCCGGGCTGTAGCACTGGGCTAACAGGACTCCGGGGAACTCGGGCTGTTGCAGGCTAGGCAGGACTCCGGATGTCACCGCGTGACATTTCCCCGAAGGGATAGACATAGGAACGAAGTGAAACACATGCCGGCCAGTCAAGTGTCCTGAGTAGTAGTGCTGGGCTAGCAGGACTCCGGTGAACCGGGCTGTAGCGGACTACTATGGCTCAAGGAGCACTAGACTACATTTCCCCATAAGAGAGGCTGCCAAGGATAAACAACTGGATTGTCGGATCCCACACATACCAAGCATTTCAATCATACACACAATATGCTCGATATGTGAAAATACAACATGGCATCACAACAAAACTCTACAACTCAAGTACTTTATTTAAAGGCTCCAGAGAGCCATACATAACATGTTCATACAGGTAGGGGTCACATGACCCGTCACTCAAGTCATACAAGCATACAAGCACATGCGGAAGCAAATAGTCTGAGTACAGACACTAGAAAGAAAGAAGGCTTCTCGAAGCCTGTCTATCTACATAGGGCCCTCCATGGCCAGGATCACAACCTGGGTGGCTAGTCACTCATCGACATCGAGATCTACATAAAACCCATCGAAGGGGGCGGTGTTGTTGTCTGAAAACAGTAATTAAGAAAACATGAGTACAAAGGTACTCAGCAAGTCTTACATCAGAACCTACTATACATGCTCATTCTCAAGAAGGTGGTGGAGTTATTGCAGCAAGCCAGCTTTGACTCTTGGCTAAGCTATCCTACGGGACACCACTAGTAAAATAGTTTTCGCACACGAGTCCACTAATCACCAACACAATACTCCACCAGGGATCCTCCCACAATCATCCTACGAGAGGGCCAACCTCGGTACTCACACTTATCTTGAGTCTTTTAGTAGTATCCATTAACTTGTATATGAACTGTATAGGCAACCAAGTAGTCCTTTACCGCGGACGCGGCTATTCGAATAGATGATGTTAACCCTGCAGGGGTGTACTTCTTCATACACGCTTTCACCACTTACCGCCGTTTACACGACATGTACTCGGCAACCTTCAAGCGGAGGCCCAACGAGGGTGTCGGCCACGGCCTACCTAAACACTCAAGTCTCTAGTCCAGGTTTATCACCTATCCAGGTTCCATCCGCAGGGAGTCCGGCCGAGGTTTCCACATATGGCCCCGAACGATGTGAACAGGGTTCCCAAGACACCAAACGGGTGACTCGGTACACTGTGCCACGGTGTATCTACCGCAACATAGCCCACCCCTAGGGTCAGCGCTACGCACGGCCACCAACACATAACCTACAAACACCAGAAACTAATTGCAACTCCTGGACAGAGTACTAGGGTGATTAAGAAACCGAGAGGGTCCATTGGTTTCGGACCCAATGTATGGTAGTAACTGAATCTTAAATCACACATACAGATCTCAGTTCTTAGGGACAACCTCAATGAAACAACCCACCATGTACTCCTACATGGCCTCTCATCGATACCTTTACCAAAACATGTTCAACACATCCCTCCCATTACCGACATAATCATTTCACTCTAGCCCATCACCCAGATGAACCAGACCTGACACAACTCTAAGCATAGCAGGCATAGCAAGGTAGGAAACACAAACATGGCTCAATCAACTCCTACACATGCTAGTGGTTTTTATCTAGTTACTGTGGCAATGACAGGTCATGCAGAGGATAAGGGTTCAACTACTGTAGCAAACAGCAGTTTGAAATGATGTTGTCTTAATGCAGTAAATGAGAGCAGAGGCGAGAACATGGGATTGTATCCATATGATCAATGGGGCTACTTGCCTGATGGAGTGGTAGTAGGGTCCTGCCCTTCAGTTGGATACTCGGATAGATCCTCGGAGGCAGAACTGGGAAGCCACAGAGAAGGTCAGCGTGCTCGGGGAAGGCTCGGAGCAGTCGGAACGGCGACGGGGATCTCTGCGGCCCGAGGTTGAAGATGACGGCGGCGGGGACGATGCAGGGGCTCTGGCATCAAGAGGCTTGGCTAGTCGACGTAGTCGACGACGGCGAACCGTCCGGACACAGTGAGAGGGCACGGGGACGGCGTTGGACGTGGCTGCGGCGAGCGGCGGTGATGGTGACGTCTCGGGCGACGTCGGGGAGGGCGAGAGAGAGGAACCTGAGGGAAGAGTGAATGTCTGCGAGGTCGGGGAGAGAGAGGGGGGTCGTCCCATGTTGACAGCTCGACGAGGGGAGCGGCGAGGCGGCGGGCAGCTGCGTGGCACGCATGCTGTGCTCGCCATCAAGTAGCTGCCTACCTGCCTAGCCAAGCCAAGCAGCTCGCTGGAGCGTTGGCTGGGCTGGGCCGGCAGGTGGGCCTGCTGGGTGGGCGCCAGGTAAGCTTTCTCTTCCTCTCTTTCCTGTTTGTTTTCTTTTTCTATTTTTCTGTAACTTTTGGGCTTTATTAAAAATACTTAGGCACTTGCTAAAATCCTGAAAATAATTGTGGGCTCTGTTGGGATTATTCCTAACAGCCCTCACTTAAATCCAGAATTTTTGGGCATTTAAATTTTTTTATAGCATTTAAATGCCCAAATTCAAATACTTATGATTTAATTCAAAGAATCCAGAATGTCCTAGAAAAGAGTGCACCATTTTTGCCAGGGGTTTTAACCCAATCCAGAAATGATGAACATTTTGTGACGGGCATTTTGGGTTCATTGAAAATAATTTTAGTAAACCCTAGTTGTTTCCAGGGGGGTGCTGGGGGTTCTGTCATCCCCATTTCAAGTTTCTGTGGAAGTAGACATGATGCAACACTCTAATGCATGAACCAGCTAGGGTGTGACAATATTCCCCTTAAGCTAAGGTCACACAGACCTCGCCCAATCACTCGTGGTAAGTCTTCAGGGGACTTTCAAACCTTCATAGACTCGGTCACTCGGCGATCCACAATTTCTTCTTGGATGCTCTAGACCATGATGCCTAACCATCTGGAAGATGCATACTCTTCAAAGGTAACAAGCGTTGGATCCACGCAGGATCAATCTCTTTAGTGATTCTCAATCACTTTGGGTTTGTAGGTGTTTGGGTTTGGGTTTTCCTCACTTGATGATTTTCGCTCAAAGTCCTTGGAGGATGGGATGCTCTCAAATGAGAAGTGTCAGTTTCTCTCGAAGCATCCAACTAGCTAGTGGTTGTAGGGGGCGGCTATTTATAGCCTAGGGAGCAGCCCGACATCATAAGACATAAATACCCTTCAATGAGAAGATATTTTGGGATAGCTGGCGCGTAGCACAAAAACGGTCAGAAATTTGACTATCAAATTCCTCACGGCTATCATGTTCCTCACTTGTAGGCAATTTGCATTGGCGAATTCCTAACTCCTCAGTCAGAACAAATTCCTCAGAGACCAGAAGAACTTCGTCTTTGTCACTGAAGAAATTTGACTGAACTGCATGAGATTTCAAATGGCTTCACTCGAAGGAATTGGTAGGTGTAGGATTTTGAGTTGAGCATCACTTGGAAACTTTTCCTTAGTATTTCCTCGACCCCCTTTAACAGTACGGTGTTTCCTATGACTCAAGAAAGAGAAAATGAAACTACGAAAACAGAAGTCTTCACACTTTATGTTCCTCGAATGAATACCAAGGCTTCATGGTCACATCAATTTCTTCACTTTCAAAGTCTTCAGAAAGTCTTCAGAAATCCAAAGTCTTCAGTCGAAGAACTTCATTTTTAGGGGTGTACTTTCTCTGTAAAAATCAAACTCCTCATAGACTTACAGACCTATGTACACTTACAAGTGCATCAGTCCCTTAACCTATAAGTCTTCAATGCACCAAAATCACTAAGGGGCACTAGATGCACTTACAACCTTGTTGTATGAGTGACTAAGTGATGACTATGTATGACATGCCAACATAAGATAGCCTAGCACACCATGTTAAATCTCCAAGGGCGCGAGCGAGGCGACAGTCGTGGTAGGCGCAACCATGATATTGGCTGCTGGCAGCCCATGGATCTGAGATCGAACGGTCGCATGATAAGTTGCTGAAAATTTGCGGAATAACCCTCCAGGATAGGATATTCACCCATAGGTCTAGAATCACGCCATGCAACCGTTCGATCTTAGATCCAAGGGCTCTCGGAAGCCTGTATCATGGGAGAATGGAAAGCTTCGTATCACCTATAATTTTCCCGATGCTTGACATGACATCGAAAGCCATTTAATTGTGCGTCGAGTAGACATGACATCTAATTGGGCCCTCATAGTACTGTGTATGAATTCATTTATCCACCAGGCAAGCCACTACCCTGTCGTTCGCATGCGCCCCCCACTCGGCATTTTTACAATCGATAAACCGCTCCTAGTCATCCCGTCCTTTCACATTACGGCAGTTCCACTAATCCTAACCCTCCTCCGAAATCCATGGCGTCCCAAATCTCCATGATTGGCGGTGATTACAAGGTTAGAACCATCACCGGCGATGAGTTCAACATCATCTACACCCGTTCTTCTGCAATGGTGAAAGAATGCCTTTCTCGCTTCAAACGCATGTTCGAAAACTCAAATGATGAGTGGGTCGCTGGCTAGATGTTGAGTACACCATAGTCCTGGATAGCGAGAAGAAACTAAAGGAGGCAGAGAAGAAGAAGCCCGCCATGATCCAGATTTGCGTGCATGACTTATGCTTGGTCTACCACATATGCCATGCCGACCTTGAGTGCGAGGAATTTAAGATGTTCCTCAAGGGCGGCCGAGTCAAATTCGTTACTATATACTTTAGGAACGACAAGGAAATCCTGGGTCGGATATGCCTCATTGTAGGCGATCCCTTGGACCTCCAGAAGGAAGGGCTGGTGCCCTCCCGTGAGCATCCTTCAATGTTGACCTTGGAAGGAGCCATGGTTCATCCTTCGTATGGTAAACTGAAGAAACCTTCGCACACGTTTCATCATGCATGGCAGTGGAATGTACTAGATATAGACCACATGCACTACGCTGTAATGGATGGCTACCTTTGTTTCAATATCTACAAGGGTTGGATGAAGAGCAAGAGCCAAGTGTGCGGTTCAAGCAAAGAAGTATCGCCCAAGAGGAAGAGGGACAAGGACGAAGTCGAGGACATGGACGAGGACTCCGAGTAAGGTGGCAGTGTCGTTGCTCATGGTCGTTCTAATGCATTGTCTACCGGATTAGTTGCTTAGTTTAATTTCTGGTGTGCTTAGTTTTATTTGAGGGGTGTGTTGTGTTGAGCCCCCAGCAGAACTATGTTATGTTTCTTCTTGTTACTTTAACTCTTCAGTATGTACATACTAGTATTTCTTACAGTTCATCTTTTAGTTGGTATAGTAGTATGACTACCACTCATTTCTTCACATTATATACATACAATATATATGGCCAACATCATATAGCCAGCAGTTTAGTTGTCAAAGAATTTCAGGGGGCTTAGTTTTGTCAAAGAATTTTAGGGTGCTTAGTTCTATTTGACGGGTGTGTTGTGCAGGACACCATTATTGTGACTCAAATCTCTTTTGCCATGTTATAATGACATAAATACCAATGGACCAACATGCCAGCTCTCCCTGTACCTCACTACAGTAAAATAAAGTGTGGGGCCTACTTGATCCCAACAGCATTCTTATTTTCCTGTAAAATTGTTCGCTTGGTTACCCCTGACAAGAGGGGCCACACTTATCATTGAGAGAATCGGCTTATTTTTGTCATGTAACATGGTCAACGGGTTTGATGTGAAAATCACAATGTCTAATGGTATTTTTGAGCAAACCTATAACTTAACGATGGCATTTTTGAGATATCTAATTGCATTTTTAAGCAGGCATCTCACGGATCGATGGCATTTTTGAGTAGTTGTAACTTCTAATGGCAAAACTAAGTAGTGACACACAAACTAGTGGCATAAATAATAAGAACCCAAGAATTTAATAGGTATGCTACTTTCTTTAATATAATTTAGCACCCCATTTAAGCACGTACTAGATTTTTTAATAATACTATATGCATAATTTGGCGACGAGCGCTCTCTATATGTACCACCTTTTTTCTTTAATTTCATCTTGTTAGTTTTGCTCCATGGAGCAATCCATCGATCCTACTACTGTACAAAAGTATACATTTTTAAAAGGCTAGAGGGCGGGGCAGTCTAGCTAGGTCAGTTTCAAGAGAGGCGAGGGCCTTTGTGATTTGATGGCTCATTACTGCTGGAAGGCGGGGCCTTGTGATTTGACTGCTCGTATAAATGTGCCAACGACCTGAGGAGGAGCAAATAACCATGCGGTATACTCAAGTTTTCCACTAGAGTACGACAGAGGAGCATGAAATACGGCAACCCAGTGCCATATCTCTAGTCTCTACTCTTATTATATATTACTAGCAAGAGGCATTGTTCTATTGGCGATAAAGAATGATCTAATTTGCTAGTCATCTCATTTTTAGCATTGTTCTATTCATGCCTCACAGAGAACGTGTCATGTGCGGTGAAACACCCGAAGCAAAAGAAGAAACACAGGAGCAAAAGAAGAAGGAAGATTATCACCCCCAAAAAAAGGAAGACGCACACACAAGTCTGGGGTGCTGCTCTCACTACATGAAGGGTTGTTGGCCGTGGAGTCGTAACTGCTTCTTCATCGCCTCCACAACCTCCATCTCCTTACGCGTCTCCTCCGCCATCTTCTTCATTGTGCCCATGACGCAGGATTTCTCGACGCGAGCCTTCATCATCTGTTCCACAGCCGCATTACGTACCTTGACAACAGCTGGGTGCTCGATGCGGAGCTTCGCCAACTCCTCCTTCTATTCCATGACGTGGGCCTGCAACATCTTCATCGAGGAACTACTATTCTCATGCAGCTTATTCCGGCCGACGTTCTCCTCCTTCAGCAGGTCAAGCTCGTGGAAGAGCTTTGCCTTGTCCTCCTGAAGTTGCAGGAATTCACCGGTCACCTTCTTCTCCGAGGCGATGCTCTTCTTCAGCAGCATCACCAAGCCGGCAGTCAACTCCCCCTATTCATTGAGCTCAGCGGGCATGTCATCGAGTCTCTCCTTCAACAGCTCCACCAAGCCATGGATGAACTCCTTCTGCTTATTGACGTGCTTATTGAGCTGATCGGGCATGCCGTCAAGGGATAACAACTCCAGTGCCGCCAGCTCGGCATGTTCATCTCCGCGGCTAGGGCGCTCCTGGGAGCCATCGCCTGCCCGCGAGAGATCTTCCGAGGTCTCTGTGTGGCGGCGAGCCCTCTTTTTTTCCGCAGCCTTGGTTGCCGCTCCCTTGTTATGAGTAGTTCTCGACCTAGAGCTCTACACACCAGCCATGGCAAGGACGGACGAAGATGGAGGACTTATGAGGAGGAATGCAGAGTAATTTTCGGTCAGGTAGTTCCACTTTTTATGACCTAAGTACTAGCACTAGTACTAAAACCTGCATAGAGGGAACACTTTCAGGTTTGGTAAGTACAGGTAGGTGTGAGCAGGCTTGCACTTAATTGTAGCACTAGTACTTTGGAATGTGATGGGAACGAGGTAAAGATTAATTGATGGTTTTGGTTTCGAGGCTTGAAACGGCTCCCGATGAGTTCGTAATGATATATTTTCCTAATGTATGCCTCTTATTAAGTTGCTCAAATTAACGACCTAGGTACACGTGCAAGACTTGTAAACTAAGATAGAGGGAGTACTACACTGCTCAAATGCGATCGCACAAGTCAGTGACGTAACTGGTCGTACATGTCAGACCAAGCCAATGTGTGTCCCTTTGGTGAGACGCGGGTCCGAGCGACCGTTTGTTGGTGCGCCCGACCGTAAAGTACTTATGTGATGGAGATTTCTGGTTGTGGCTTCGGTTGATTTTCATGACCAAGCATTCTAAAACTAGTGATGAATCAATTACCATCTTTTCCAAACGACCAAGTATTTTTTACAGGAAAACAATACATATAGATGGAGTGATTGTCAAGGTTGCAAACCGACATAGCGTTGCAAGTTCACTGCAGCAGCAACCGACCAGGTCACTGCATGGCAGGCAGGGAAGGAGGGCAGCTCACCTCACCTACGATGCATACCCAGCGGCGCCACCGCAACTGGTCCCGGGATTTGGCTTCTCCTACCGCCCATTTGAACAGTTGCACCGACTGCTCATGCCATTGCGCAGGCATGTGCGTTCTTTCCTCCACAGTCGACTCCATGAATATGATCTCTGCCATTAGCCCTAGCTCGAAATCAACGCAACACTGCCAGATGCTGACATCCCTCAGCATCTCTCCCCTGAGATCGACTTGCGCCTCCGCCTTGTGTTGCGTCAGGCAGAGCTCCTTGGAACTTCTCTCCAATTGATGCGTCGCTTCCTCGACCCGATTTTCCCTTGCTGCCCACCACCTGAAACACAGCCCTGGCATGTCCTCCAGCGCCACCGATCTGTGATTCCAGAGCAATGGATCCCCTCTAAAACACATGTGGGTTTCACTCAAAGGCGGCAGTGCTGCGGGCCGTACCGAGAGGGCAGCCCGCGAGATCCTGGGATCTAATGGATTATCCATGGCAGGATCCTCCATGGCGGGATCCGGTGGGCGAGGTGGGGAGGCGAGCCTAGGCATTGGGAGAGCCCTACGAGGCTAAGATAAAGATAGTACTACTCCACTCCGTCCATATTTAAATACAAAGGCCACCAACAGTAGCCCTGGCAATAATTGATCATCCTGCCCGCGTCCTGGTTTATTCCCTTTTTTTGTGCCACTTTTTATGACATGCATAAATATTATGTTACTTACAAATATGGTCAAAAATTGGCACAAAATATGAAGGATACCAATGGAACTACTGGCACCCCATGATTTAACTACTTGCATGCGCACAGTGGAGTAGTAATGTCTTTTTTTCGCCCACACATCCACTCAATTTGCATGCGCTATATTAATTGACCATCAATGAAATGAAGGACTTTACATGCGTCAAATTATCACATGGGGTGGATCTTCGTACAAAAATGTGTTGCCCCATGTACCCGCATGTGCGTGCGAGGGAATGAGTGCGTGCGTGGCCTGTGTGCACATCTTTGCTTCGTTCATGTACCGCCAGTGTGGCTCAGAGAGGACGAGTACATTCTTCTGGAAGCAGCAGCACATCACTGTGATCAATCCACACAAGGAGGTCGCGACAATGCCTCCACATGTGCAACGTAGCTTCATGAATTGTATGGGAGACACTGTGTAGCGTGCCATTGGAATTCTAATTTACGTGTTTGCACATACTCGAAGTACTAGTAAGGTACACATGCATTGCATGCATCAGATTTGGCAACAAAATTATGAATAAATACCACACTATAGCATGTAAGCTCTGAGTCATATATGCCTGATGTAGACCTTCGTTTAATTCTTATAGTTCATCTCATTCAAAATAAATTAGTTTTTATAAAAATATAGGGCCTCTTTGATTCGCAGGATTTCCAAAATGCGGGAATAGGAAAAACATGGGATTAGAATGGAATGTCGTCTTGAATCCTACAGGATTGTATGAGTGTTTGATTGTGCATAGAAAAAACGCAGGATTCTTTCAAAGTGGTTTGAATGGATGGGATGCTTCCTATGAAATCTAGTGCAAATGAATCCTTTGGAAAATTTTCTATGGTTTACAATCCTACGAATCAAACAACCAAGATAGGAAAATTCCTAAGGATTAGAATCCTCCAAAATTCTTTTGAGAGTCCTTTGAATCAAAGAAGCCCTTAATCTGTTTTATGATTCATGGAATTGTGCGTTGTAAAGCATAAAGTAAAAACAAATGATGGCAATTCAATTGTAAAAAAAAGTTTGGGCAGTTATGATTTAGAAGATTCTAGAACAAAGGAGAAGCACTTGTGTTTTGAGGTTTGTGGATTATGCTTAAGCTCAACCATGGAGTCTGCTTGATTTTACATGTGGAAAAATCCGGTGGGGGCTAGAACATGGTGCGGGGTGCCAAGTGGAGGGGAGACTATGAAGGAGTGCACGAGTGTGAGATCAATATTTGAAGAGAGGGGGCGAGAACGTGCGCTGATGCGCAGTGGCAGAGCCATGAAAAATAAATGAGCTAGGGGGCCAAGCATTGCTAATCCTTTACGAGGAGGGCCAATTCACCAACTTAAACCATTTTACCAGCAATTGTCTAATGATCACATTCATATTATCCTCAATATATAGTGATGTTAGGGGAGCAGGGCCCTTGCTGCCCCTGTCTTCGCCACTGTGCACGCGTTTGAGAGATGAAGCGGAGGCATGGATGACGAGAGGGGGACGTTGGATATATAATTAAAGTGGGTGTATTAGCTATGTAATTCTATATAGAGAGGTATAGATTGATCGATGTGGACGTGGGAAAGAGGGTGAGACCTCACTAGATATATAGATTGATCGGTTTGTGTGGAAAACTGTGAAAGACCTAGCTATATATACACACACATAGAGGAACATCGATCATTGTTCATGCACGTGAGAGATAAAGAATGCCCGATATGATGGGGAGGGGGAGGTGTGTGTGTGCATGCATGGGAGACCGACCTGAAGAAAAAGATTGCATGTGTGTGATGGATAATGCCGACTGGTACTGTGTGTGCATGCATGCACGAGAGGAAGTTAATGGTACAATTATAAAGAGAAGATGACTGTGTTGGTGCAAAAGACTAGGTGACGTCATAATCAATGTAAAGTAGAATTCAAATATTTGAATAAGAGATCATGATGTTTGAAACCCATGCATGCATGAATATAACTGAGATATGCATGGTGTGGTTTGGAAATGAGCATGTTGTACTGTATACACATTGAACAAGGTCAGACTGATTTGTATTTGAGATATCGATGGCATACATCGTTTGGCCACATTGCATCCGTGCATGGACACACTATTCTAATTGGAGATGATGGGTGGCTTTCGCATCACATATCTATATCTATACCACTATATATATATTATATTTTATATTTTTTATATAGTGTGCAGATAACTTTAACTTAGAAAGATGGTCATTGGATGAGGCCAATCCGATGGTGCAGAGATGGCAAATTTGAGCACAACTAGCCATTGGATATCATCTAGATTCCACCAGATTTTGCCACATGTACAATCTAGAAGACTCCATGGTTGAAGTTAAGCATAATGCACAAACCTCAAAACACAAGCACGTCTTATTTGTTCTAGAATCTTCCATATCAGAATTGCCTAAATGTTTTTCTACATGATTGGCCATTATTTGTTTTTTTACTTTATGCCTTACAACGCACAATTCCATGAATCTTAAAATAGATTAGCTTTCTTATAAAAACTAGATGATTTTGAATGAAATGAACTATAAGAATTAAACGAACATCTACATCATGCATATATGACTCAAAGCTTACATGCTATAATGTGGTATTTATTCATAATTTGGTTGCCAAATCTCATGCGTGCAATGCACGTGTACCTTACTAGTCTAAATGGTGTTTGTGTGTGTGTGTTGTGCTTGTTAAACACATTGTACGTAGTATATCATACATGGTTTAGATTCCGAATATCTAGCTATAACATACATGTACTATGATTTGAATTCAACATAAAATCTATACATATATTTGAATTTGAGATCGTATGTACATGTAGTTCGTATTTATATAGGAATTTACTTCTCCTATATTCATGTCATGTGTTGTGAATATAATATTTAGATGGTTGTATAACCAACCCGGGTACAATCCCAATCAAACAGGGAAAATGTACTCAAATTTAGTCCATATGCTAGACAACACACATTTGTTTTTATTGTTGAGGGAAGTGCAAATTGTTTTGATACTGTACACGTTATGTTTGTTGTCTTGATTTTTCAGTTTTTTTGTTCTATTTGAATGCATTTCTAGTAATATAGTAAAACGGGACATAGCTCTCTCTAGTGATGAGGTGCGAATTGTCTTTTTTGGGTACACATTAAGCTTGTTCTCCCAAAAATTTATGCCGAAATTTCAAGCTAGCGTCTCTGTCTATCGTGCTGCGAAACTCCTGCCTCTTCAACCTGCGCCTTGTTACCCCGAAATATTTAAGCTATATATTTGTCTCGTTGTGCTCCGACAACTCCCTCCATCTCAATCCGCGCCTTGCTATTCCAAAATTACAACGCGCACGAAAACTCCCACCTCCTATGAAATCCCGACACGCGAAATGCCAGTGATACCCCTGAACCGAAAGAACTACCTAGCTCAAATCGGTGGGGGTACTTTCATAACTTACCCCACATTTCGGACAAGCACGTCCCTAACCCATGGTTCCCCACTCCCATCCCATCCGCCCACCCATTCGTACACCGAGGCCGCAAAAACCTGCGAAGCCCCACACCCTCCTCTGTCATCCAACCAGTCGAAGCCTCTTCCCCGACAACGTCGTCCACAGCAACACCTCGACGTCCCTCATCCACCATACCGGATGAGGATCCGTCATCGATCTCATCATTCTGCCGGTTCAGCCACCCCGTCCTCCACCTCCAAGGAGCTTCCCCGATGTTCCCCTTGTCTTTCGTGCCACCTACATTCCCACACCACCATC
This sequence comes from Triticum dicoccoides, assembly GCF_002162155.2. Lineage (NCBI taxonomy): Eukaryota > Viridiplantae > Streptophyta > Magnoliopsida > Poales > Poaceae > Triticum > Triticum dicoccoides. The sequence continues at coordinate 317,630,062 of NC_041388.1, forward strand.
TTCACCTGCACCACAAGAAGAGCATCATTATCACCGTTTCCTCGGATGAAGTTGAGGCCTAATCGGTGCCACAAAAGAGGTTGTACACTAATGGCCGCATTTTCTTCTTGATTTGATCTCACGGTGCTATCGGCACTCAGTCCCGAGCCGACACGGCGCGACTCCATCCACGGCGGCATCGCCGGCCACTTCCTCCACGGCGTCGCTCCCTCAGCGGGGACGTCCACATCAGTAGGAGCTGCTGCTGCTTTAGCTCTCACTCGCATTGCTGCTCTGCTCTTTCTCTCGGTCCCCTGCTTGGTCTGCTCTTGCTCACGCTGTTGCTCTCGCTCTTGCTCTTGCTTGCGATGCTGCTTCGATTTAGCTACACTTCAGTCGACTTAATCGACTTTTGGGGCAATCAATTTTCAGGGGGTGGAGGGGGGGGCTCGCCGGAGTTGGAAGAACCAGCCGTA
>NC_041388.1:317630812-317687856 GCF_002162155.2 Triticum dicoccoides
GGTTCAGGGTGGGGGCGGTGGTCGCCGGCAGTGGTGGGGCGGTGGCATGGGGATCGGTGGAGAAAAAGCTCGGCACGGGGGGTGGGGTGGGGGGCTAGAGGGATGGCCGGGGCGGCAGCGTATCAGCGGTGGGGAGTGGTTTCGGGGTGGGCGGGGCGGCGCACCACCGGCCGTGGGCGGCGAGGGGCGGCTGTTTGGCCGGTGCTGGCTGGTGGCCCAGGGTAGTCTCACTTGATGCTGCTACACGACCAGCTGCCCCAGCTCTCGCACGCGCTGCTGCTACTGCTTTTCTGCTACTAGTGCATTCAGTTTCGACCAAAAATTTCAGTTTCGATAGTTAAGTTCAGTTTCGACAGTTAAATTCAGTTTCAACAGTTATGTTCAGAGATGAGTGGCTGCTGTATTTTACATCTAGCACTTTGTGGTTATGTATTTTACGTCATCTATTAGAGATGCTATTAGAATTCCACTCAGGTTAACATTGTCTCTCTTGTCCTGCATTAGCCTCGGTGTCGTACAACTCACCGAAGCTGCTCCAACGATGAAACCCTCCATCACAGCGGAGCAGTACCCCGGGCTCCATCTCTAGACGCCTAAGATCTTCTTCCCCTCCTCCGACAGCCAAGTCAGCCAAATCATCCTCATCGACCAACCCAATCACGCTGAGATTGACATGGCTTCGCCAAAGAGGTTGTACACTTATTGCATCTCTTTTTTACTCTACATGTTATATATATTGTCCACTGAGCACACACAGTAACGTGAAATATGATTAGTTTCTCCTACTATATGACAAGTAGTGAGGTACCAGGCAACTTAGATATCCGTGATGGACTCTCTTGAATGCCATCATTATTAATCTCTGTGCGTTTGAGCTGTGCATTTGTCGATGGGCCTGGGAGTTGAGCTGGTAGGGCAGTGGCCTGGGTCCAAAGTAATAGAAGTAGCACAAAAACATTTTTTGAGTGTAGGATTTTCCTTGCTCAAGCATGCCTACTAGAATCACCTTTGCTTGAAAGGAAAAGTGAAGGAAAAACATATGAATTGGAAAGTTTCCTATGGTACTACTATTCATGAATTTGGTTCAAAGGAATGGAGCAAAGGAAAACTGTAGGATTTGTTCCTTTAGTGTCTCCTTGAAACAAAAACCATAGGAATTTTAATTTCCACTTGTCCTCCTTTTCAAATTCCTATTCATGAAGCATAAGACTAAGAGATAGTAGCATAATAGCATTATAACCATACATTTTCTTGTGGTTTGACTTAATCTTACATTGCTTCTTTGCATCATGTGATCTTCCAATTCTTGTGAATCAAACATCCAGATTGGCATAAATCCCGTGTTTTTAAATTCTCTGTTTTGCATGTGCATTCCTATACTATTCCTGTCTATTTCCTATCCCTGCATTGTAGAATCCTCAAATTCAAATGAGCCCTTACACAATTACTTCTGTTACAGATATGTGTCAAAGAAAACCTTGTGTGGTTTGTCCTGCTCCTACTGCGCTGTGTTTCACCCCAGCTCAGCTGCTCCAATGACGAAAGGGTTCACCACAGCAGAGATCCGCTCTCCAGACTGTCTTTCGCCGCCTCAGATCTTCTTCCCCGCCGCCGGCAGCCACGACAACTGCATTACCATCATCAACTGAGCAGATGACCTTGAGGACTACATGGGTCCGCAAGAGAGGTCGCACTCTTCCGTGTCTGCTTACGTTATGCATCGCTTAATATGATGACATGCTACTTTATCGTCGTGTTCACTTATTAGACTCCGAGTCAGGTCCAAACTAATGCTAAAACTTGAATTTTTAAATGGTTGTGGGGTACATATTGGGGCAACAATCAGTACTATGTGTCTACTATCTGGTTCATCTCGGGTGTCTACTATGAGTTTGATGTTGGGTGCAAACAAACATTAAAGGAGCCATTATTTGTATTTCTTAACTAAAGCTATCATTTGCCTGCTATCATTGGTTTTGGGTCTATCCATAGTTTGCTACCATCACTCTGGATTTGTGCATGCACTCCTTACATAATCTCACTATGTTTTATTCCTATGCATGTCAATTATTGTACACAATGGAACTGAACATGTAGAGCAAAAGAGACGAGCCTTGCGTGGCAATAAAATTTCATGCAGACGTCGCTCCATGGTGGGTGCAAAGGCAGCCCCCCTCCACCCATTTCGGATCGTAATCAAGAGGAAGATAACTATTCCGAGGGGGATTCAGAAGGAGAAGACCACTCCTATTTACCCCATGAGGTCTTCGCTCTAACTTGGCATGCTGATGTTGGTAATATCATGCATATGGTACCTTGCATTGCTTACTGGATACATCAAATATGTCATCTACTTAGTTTAGACATGCTTTGTGTCAATGTCATCTGTTTAGTTTCTTTATCGTATATGTGAATCACACAATGCCATGTTGTTTAGCTAGGCATCATATATGTGAGTTTTGCAATGCCACCCTGGTTAGCCAGTCATCTTATATGTGAATTATATCATGCCATCATTTTTTTATTACGTGTTAAATTTGGCAACAATTTTAGTACATTCAATTACTCTTCCTGTGCATTAGCCATTCGGCACGGTCATGGAAATATCTGAAGTGGAAACAAGGTCTTTAGATTAGACAATGCTATCTGGCGAAGCGCATGTCTTGCTGGTTACGGATAGCTCCTCAGAGGAGGATTCGGAGACAGATGACCAGTCCTATCCCCCCCCCCCCCGAGGTGCATGCTCTAACTTGGCATGGTTATGTTGCTCGTATCGTGTGTATGCTATCTTGCATTGATATGTCATTTGCTTAGTTTAGACATGCTTTGTGTGAATGCCACCTATTTAGTGTCTAATTACCATATATGTGAATTATGCGATGCCATCTTGTTGCAAGACATTATATATGTGAATTATGCAATGCTATCTTGTTGCAAGGCATTATATATGTGAATTATGCAATGCCATGTTGTTTAGCCAAGCGTCATATATGTGAATCATATCATGCCATCCTTTTTTTCTATTTCTCGTTGCATTTGTCGACAATGTTTGTATATTCAACTACTCTTCCTATGCATCAGCCGCTTGAATTGGTGATGGTGAAATCTGGAGTGAAAACAAGGTCATTAGAGCAGACAATGCTACCTGCTGAAGCAGATATCTTGCTGGTTACATATAGCTCTTCAGAAGAGGATTCAGAGGCAGATGACTAGTCCTATTATCCCCCTGAGGTGTATGCTCAAACTTGGCAGGGTTATATTACTCATATCATGCATATGTTGTATTGCAATGCTTAGTTTTTACATCATATGCACAATATTGAATGCCATCTCCTTAGTTGACACATCATATATGTGATTGCCCTCTGCTCACTTGCTTAGTATATAAATCATATATTTGAATTATATCGTGCCAAGATGTTTACATAAACAGCATGTATCTGAATTATGGCATGCCAACCCATTTTCTAAAGACATAATATAGTTATATCATCTCATCCTGTTTACATAGTCATCATATTTTGAATTATGTCATTCTATCCTGTTTAGTTAGCCATCATACATTTGAAATTGTGTCATGCTATCCTGTTTAATTAGCCATCATATATGTGAAATTATGTCCTTCTATTCTGTTTGGTTAGACAACATAAATGTGAATTATTTCATGCCCTGTTTTCTTCCCTACTATCCATTGCACCTGTCTATATTACAATGTCTGTACATTCAATTACTTTTCTTGTTTATCAACCATTTCAATTGGAGGGGGTGATGGCATATCTGTGGGAGTAAAATCATGGTCGTCAGAAAAGATTGTGCTACCTGTCGATGCAGATAGAACCACAGTTGTACTTTCCCAAGAACCATCCCCACCACACATAACTCAGACTCACACAGATTGTACCCCTACCCAGTTGTACAGAGAACCAGCTACACCCCTTCTAACCCCAACCCCAGCAGATAGTAATCGAGTTCCAATTGATACAACACCGTCTCCACCACAGAGCACCCAAACACGAGCAGTTAGTAAGGCAACTGCAGTGCCCAAAGCACGAGGACCACCACTCCGAACCCCAAGTCAACGCTTAAAGCAGCAGAAGAAGAATTGTTCTCAGGTCAAGTTCCGTAGCTATGGTTCATACTACTTTGCTCTTGCATCACTGTATTTACTCATACCAACTAATTTCAAATTGAAGGATGCAATTGAAACTCCAATGGCGCAACAGGTATGTTTTAAACCTGTTTCTTTAACGTGTTTGATGTTGTAAGTTGCTCTATGTTGATTTCAGTTTCATATGAATAAACAGTTATGCTCTCATGGCATGCACATTACAAGTGTTGTTATTGCGGTGTAGTTTCCCACACTTATATTCTGTCTATGCTGCTTTGTCTTAAATATATATGATTCAAACTGTATCTATCTTGATTTGGCAACATAAACTAGAATTGTCGGCGTTCTGGGAACGGGGGTCCCCAGACTTGCCTGCTTGTGGCCTGCGGCGTGGCTCAAAGGGGGGGGGCCAGCGCGGCCCATCTTCACCAACACAAACTCAAGACCCTCGCGAGGGGCCAAGCCTCGCGGGGCGGATGACACGGAGCTTCCTCAGGAACGGCCTCGTCAGGCTGGCTCACGAGGAGGCGGAGAGATCAAGGCGGGGTACCTCGTGAGGTGCCCGTGACGCAAGCCATGACGACTCAGGGCGCCAGGCGGGTGCCAGCCCGCGCAACGTCCTCCTTTACTCTTTGGTGCAAAGGGGGCAAGCGCAGCCGCGGAGTACCGAGGCGTCAGGCAAAGGTTGCCATTTCGGTGCAACGAGACCAAGACTAGGAGGACTATGAGACGGAGGTCACCATGGAGCCCAAGACAGCGTCATCACCAGAGCTTTGCGCAGGCGAAGACTACTTTTGTCAGGATAGTTGATACTTGCTGTCCGCCTTCAAATTAGCCCGCCATTGTTGGCTCCCTTCCCGCTCAATATTTGGGGAGAGGACCAGGGCCACTATAAATAGGACCGGCCACCCACGTAGCAAAGGGTTCGGCTCAGTCTCCTCCAAGGGCTCGACAAGTAGAGAGGTGGTAAGCAGAGAGAGAGAGAGATAGAGAAAGGTGGCTGAACTCCTCCCAGCAGTTCATCGCCCCAGCCAAGAACAGACCCTCGCGAGGCTGTTCTTCCTTGTACTATTCATCATCATCAGCCCAAGAGGCAATCCACCACACCACACACTGGAGTAGGGTATTATACCACAACGGTGGCCCGAACCAGTATAAACCCTGTGTCCCTTGTGTTGTTCTTTTCATAGCTTTGATCCTAGCGTGGCGGAGGGGTGCAGGAAGGTAGAAGGTGAAATCTCCGCGCGCAACCCAGTGTTCGAACCTCAAGGGTCTGCCGGAACCCGAAATCTGACATTTGGCGCGCTAGGTAGGGGGGCGTCGGAATTCGTCCTCCACCACTCCGTTCTCCTCCGACCATCACGCCCATGTCTGACGCACGTCGGGCCCGCGTAGAGTGTCGGGCCGCCCTCGCTTCCCGCGTCGCCCAGACAGCCCCTGTCAGCGGGCGCCCTCGCCGTTCCCCGTCACCTTCCGTCAACGCCGCCACCGGCCCGGCGGGGGATGAGCGGCAAGCATCGTCCTGGCATCTGTCCGTGCGGCAAGACGGCCGCACCGCAACTCACTCGCTCACCCCAACTGGTTCTTCGTCCCGCGTGCTCCGCGTGCCCATGGAGCCCCGCAACCTCTTCCCCACCTATCGCGCTGCACCAACACCCCCAGTCATCGCGGCCCTCTTGGGCGGCTCGCAGGCGCCGCCTACAAGTTACCACGTCAAGCCGTTCATCCGCCGGGTCAGCGCCGCTTCCACACGGCAGGGGCTCCCCTGGATCGGGCGGCGCCTGAGACCAGCCTGAGCTTCAGCCTGGAGGACCACCCCTCCAACTCGGCCTGCTCGGGCGCGCTCCCCATGCTATGCACCCCCACCATCTGCCAGGTGGCCGTCACCAGAACTCTCATCGATGGTCGGGCGGGCCTCAGCGTGCTCTCAGTCGAGGCCTTCAACCTCCTCTGCATACCCCTGGAACGGTTGCAGCCCAGCCGGCCCTTCTCAGGCGTTGGGGGCAGGTCGTCCAGCTCCTTGGGGCAGATCCAGCTCCCAGTGACCTTCGGCACCTACGACAACTTCCGCACGGAGCTGGTCGACTTCGACATCACCCCCATCGGCCTCCCCTACAACGCCATCCTCGGCTACCCAGCGTTGGCCCAGTTCATGGCCGCAACGCACCCGACGTACAACCTCATGAAGATGCCTGGGAGCAGCGGTGTCCTCACCGTGCACGGGGATACCGGTGACGCTCTACGGGTGCTCAAGCTCGTCTTCAGGATAGTAGCGTCGGCACAACCTGCCGACTTGGGGGCCCCCGAGCCCAAGGGGGCTGCACCCGCCAAGAAGAAGCAGTTGTTCACCCAAGAAAAGGCAGAAACCAAGCAGGTACCCGTCGATGAGGATGGGTCCACCAACGCCACTTTCACCATAGGCGCCCGAGCAGGAGGAGGCCCTGGTCGTGTTCCTGCGTGCAAACAAGAAGGTATTCACTTGGGAGCCGGACCAGTTGGTAGGGATCCCCAGGAGCGTAATCAAGCATCACCTCAACGTGTGCCCCAACGTGCGACCTGTGAAGCAGAAGGCCAGGCGGCAGTCCACAGAAAAGCAGGCCTTCATCGTCCAAGAGACCCGCAAATTAGAGGCCGCTGGGGTCATTCGCGAGGTCCGATACCCAGATTGGTTGGCCAACCCTGTCGTTGTGCCGAAGAAGGGAGGGAAGGAATGCATGTGTGTCGACTTCACCAACCTCAACAAAGCGTGCCCGCATGATCCGTTCCCGCTCCCTCGCATCGACCAGATCGTTGATTCCACTGCGGAATGCGACCTGCTGTGCTTCCTGGATGCCTTCTCTGGGTATCACCAGGTCAAGATGGCGGTGGAAGAGGTCGAGAAGACGGCCTTCCTAACCGTGCGGGGTGTACTGCTACACCTGCATGCCATTCGGGCTACGTAACGCAGGGGCGACCTTTCAGCGGCTGATGCATATCACCTTGGGCCCGCAGCTCGAGAAGAATGTTGAAGCTTACGTCGATGACATCATGGTAAAATCTCGGGAGGCCAGGACCTTGATACAAGACCTGGAGGAAACCTTCGCAAGCCTCAACGCAGTGAACCTACGGCTCAACCCAGAGAAGTGTGTGTTTGGAGTCCCCTCGGGCAAGCTCTTGGGTTTCCTCGTGTCCCACCGAGGCATCGAGGCTAACCCAGAGAAGGTCAAGGCGGTGGAAGACATGAGCCCGCCAAAGACCCTCAGAGAAATGCAGAAGCTCACGGGGCACGTGACCGCGCTAGGGCGCTTCATCTCCATGTTGGGGGAACGATCCCTGCCCTTCTTCCAGCTAATGAAGAAAAAGGGGCCCTTTGAGTGGACTGAAGAGGTCAACAAGGCGTTCCAGGATCTCAAGAGATACCTGACCAGCCCACCGGTCATGGTGGCTCCGCGCCTTCAGGAGCCCCTGGTGCTCTACCTCGCCGCCACTCCCTACTCCGCCAGCACAGCCTTGGTAGCAGTCAGAGAGAAGCGCCGGATCAAAACCATGGCAGCAGCCCGGGATAAGGCAGAACAGGGACAAGGAAGGCCCACAGAAACCGCCATCATGGCTGAGGAGGATCAGCCACCGCAGAGGGGCGCACCAGAGGCGGAAGAGGCCCCTCTTCCAGATGGCCAGTCTCAGGAGACCCCATTGCCTCAAGAGGTGCCACGGTCTCCGAAGGGAGCCACCAGCACTGACGCACTCCACCTCATTGAGCACCCAGTGTACTTCGTCAGCACAGTGCTGCGGGATGCAAGAGCACGGTACCCCATGCCTCAAAAACTCCTCCTCGCGCTACTGGTGGCTTCGCGAAAACTGTGGCACTATTTTCAGGGTCACCTCATCAAGGTCGTCTGGTCATACCCCCTGGAGAGGGTGCTCAGGAGCCCCAATTCAGCTTGGAGGGTCATTGAGTGGAACATAGAGCTGTAAGCGTTTCAGCTTGAATTCAGCACGACCAGAGTCATCAAGGGAGCAGCGTTGGCGGATTTTGTGGCAGAATGGACGGAGGCGCCAGGCCTCAAGGCCGACGAGGATCGGTCCTGTCCCCGGGAAGCGAGGTGCCAGAAGGCTGGGTCATGTACTTCGATGGGGCATTCTCCAGACACGGCGCAGGGGCTGGGGCGGTGCTTATATCGCCCACCCAGGACAAGCTCTATTACGCCATGCAGCTTTGTTTCCAGCAAGGCGAAAAGGTCTCCAACAACATAGCGGAGTATGAAGGTTTAATAGCAGGCATGAAGGCCACAGCTGCCCTGGGGGTGAAACGCCTCACCATCAAGGGCGATTCGCAGCTCCTTGTCAATTTCTCCAACAAGGTGTACGAGCCGAAGGATGAGCACATGGAGGCCTACCTTGTAGAGGTCCGCAGGATGGAGAAGTAGTTCTGGGGGTTGGAGTTGCAGCAAGTGCCCTGTGGCACCAATCAGGAAGCCGATGACATCGCCAAACGCGCGTCTAGGCGGTTACCTCAGGAGCCTGGTGTTTTCGAGGAGCGGCTCTTCAAGCCTTCAGCCTTACCGTCATTATCAAACACGGCTCAGCCCAGGGAGGAGCTCCCTCAGCCACCTGCCGCAGGAGCTCCGGCTTGTGGCCCGGCCTCGGGAGCACGCCTGATCCTGACGATGGAACCTCAGGAGGGATGTTGGATCACGGAGCTCCGGAGCTACCTAACATAAGGGACCCTGCCGGAGAAGGAGGAGGAAGTAGAGCGAGTGGCGCGCCAGGCCACGACATACTGCATCAAAGATGGAGAGCTCTATCGGACTACTGGAAGATATACACGGCGGAGACTGCGGACATCATTCGTCATCACGGACACTCGTTGGCAAGGCATTCCGCAGTGGGTTTTACTGGCCCACCGCGCTCAATGACGCCGTTGAACTAGTGAAGGCTTGTGAGGCCTGCCAGTTCCACACCAAGCAGATCCATTAGCCGGCAGGGGGCTTGCAGATTATCCCCCTTTCGTGGCCATTCATAGTCTGGGGGCTCGACATCTTGGGTCCGTTTCCTCGGGCGCCAGGGGGCTACCGCTACCTTTACATTGCCGTGGACAAGTTCACCAAGTGGGCTGAAGTGGAGGCTGTCCGCACCATTCCTGCGGGTTCCGCAGTCAAGTTCATCAAGGGCATCGTGAGCCGGTTCGGGGTGCCGAATCGCATCATCACGAACAACGGTTCGCAGTTCACCAGTAACCTCTTCAAAACATATTGTGCTAACCTTGGAACGCAGATATGCTACGCTTCAGTGGCGCACCCCTAAGCAACGGCCAGGCCGAGCGAGCCAACGCGGAGGTCCTGAGGGGCCTCAAGACCAGGACGTTCAAGAATAAGCTGGAGGCTTGCGGCAGAGGTTGGTACGACGAACTGCAGTCCGTGCTATGTTCCATCCGCACCACCGCGACCAAGCCGACTGGAGAGACCCAGTTCTTCCTGGTCTAAGGAGCAGAAGCAGTCCTCCCTCACGGGGTCAGACGTTGCTCCGTGCGGGTCCTGGCGTTCGACGAGGCACAACAGGACGCCATGCGGGGGACGGACCTCGTGCTGGGGGAGGAGCGTTGCCGGGAAGCCGCGCTGTGAGTGGCGAGGTACCAACAAGCACTGCGGCGATATCACTACCGCAACATCCGCCCCAGGACTCTTGAGGTAGGAGACCTCGTGCTCAGGCGGGTTCTCTCCAGGGAGGGATTGCACAAGCTCTCTCCCATGTGGGAGTGCCCGTTCAAGGTTGTTCATGTTTCCAGGCCTGGCTCCGCGTGCTTGGAAACTCAAGAGGGAGTGCCGGTCCAGAATGCATGGAACATCCAGCACCTCTGGAGGTTCTACCCCTAAAAAGGCCCGGAGCCTGTGAAGCAAGGCGAGTGCCTGTGAAGCTATCATGTTTTGGAAAAGGCCCGGAGCCTGTGAAGCAAGGCGAGTGCCTGTGAAGCTATCACGTTTTGGAAAAGGCCCGGAGCCTGTGAAGCAAGGCGAGTGCTTGTGAAGCTATCGCGTTTTGGAAAAGGCCCGGAGCCTGTGAAGAAGGCCAATGCCTGTGAAGCTCGCCGCCCATGACACTCTCACGTAATAATGAGTTGGGGTTGTACATGCCCCGGAGTCTCAGGAGTGCCGGCCTCAGGCCCTGGGGCTCCCTCCCACGCCCAGTGGCAGCACTTAGCTCTGCGCTGGTGAGAAGACGTCGAAGACTAGACTAGGTACCGGACGCGGCTTTTCATTTGCTTTCCACAGTTGGCTTGTTCCTCTTCGTTTGGAGTTTTATTGAAGTTGTTGCCATCTTTGGCTTGTGGTTCTTCGGCTTTTTCGCTCTCTTGCCTCGGTTTCTGTTGTGCAAGGCCTCGCGAGGGGGAGAGCCGAGCGCCCTCGCGAGTGTTCCTATCCTAGTCACTCAAAGAGTTTGCGGCCTGGGCCCCTTACAGGAGCACCCCTCCAGTCCGTGCCCCACGGGCACCGCGACACAAACAAAGGGCCTGGGTCGGTCGCCCCCCCCACGGCCGGGGCCGGGAACTATCCACGCTCGGGCACATAGCCGGAAGGTACGGTAACGAAAGCAAAACGATGATTAACAAGCAATAACACAAACACGCCCCCGCGGGGCTCCGCACTATTGTCTTTGTTACGCAGGAAAAAGGGAAAAGGAAGAACAAATCCGGCACGGCTCGCCTCACACCGGCCCGCAGGGAAGGCCCGAGCTGCCTCTAGAGCTCAGGCGGACTCCCTCTTGCGCTTCATTAGGGCGCGGCGGCGGGCGGACACGCTGCCACCCCCCAAGCAGATACGATGACGTGGAGGCTGATCGCGGCCACTGCTAGAGGAGTCGCCGCCTGAAAAAGAACTGGAGAAGCTTGGGGAACCCCGAACGCCGCCAGCCGTGTGAGCGCTGCTCCCTCCATCATCACCGGAGCTGGGTTCCCAGCCGCGGTCGTCACCCTCGGGGCAACACCCTGCGTGGCGACCATCTTCCCCAAACACCCTCACATAGAGGGTGGCGTCGCCATCGAACTTGAAGTGTAGGGTGCACCGACAGCTCAGGCCATGCGCGCGGGCAAACGTCTGCCAACCGCGGGCCAGGGACAGGCTCCCGGCCGCGGAGACCTCTAGAGAGACCAATGAGGCCCGGCTACAGCAGCCGTCGGCCTCGAGCCAGAGGCCGCCCGGGGCGCCGGCCGGGAGCTCGCCGAGGAGGAAGCGAGGAAGCGGAAGCCGGGTGCTAGCCGGCTCCGCCGACCACACGATGAACTCCGGCAGCACTTCTGCAGCATGAACGCGCGGCCTGGGGGGACGCGCAGCCGGAGCGCGCCCCCCGACTACAGCAATCCGCCCATCGCCGTGCTGAAGATCGCCTCCACGGCCGCGCGGAGCTACCATGGTGGCCACAGGATGCTTGCGAGGGCGCCCTCGGTCGCGCTTGGGTGGGGGAGAGGCGGGCTCAACCCGGCAAGCCTTCCCCTTCTCGGCGGCTGAGAACCTCCTCGACGGGGCCATGAAGAAAAAGGAGAAGCAAGGGGGGATGAACTGGAAGGATGCGCGCCGGTCCATACTTATGGCTGGCGATGGCCAACCAACGGCCCCCACGATCGCAGGTAATTATGACCCGCTTTGCATGCAGGGACTTGTCCAATCCGTGCAGTTGCCGAGGCACCGTGGGGAAGTGGAGACGCCCACGTCCAATCAACCGCCACGTGGCGCCCAAGGCCGCAGGCTGTTAGGGCCCGCGGCGCTTCGCTCTTGCCCTTCCGCCTCCCTGCGCGGCCAAGTCCAGGCGCGCCTTGGGCCCGGAGGCTACTGTCGGTGTTCTGGGAATGGGGGTCCCTAGACATGCCTACCTGCGGCCTGCGGCGTGGCTCAAAGGGGGGGGGGGCAGCGCGGCCCATCTTCACCAACACAAACTCAAGACCCTCGCGAGGGGCCAAGCCTCGCGGGGCGGACAACATGGAGCTTCCTCAGGCACGGCCTCGTCAGCTGGCTCACGAGGAGGCGGAGAGATCAAGGCGGGTACCTCTTGAGGTGCCCATGACGCAAGCCATGACGACTCAGGGTGCCAGGCAGGTTACAGCCCGCGCAGCGTCCTCCTTTCCTCTTTGGTGCAAAGGGGGCAAGCGCAGCCGCGGAGTACCGAGGCGTCAGGTAAAGGTTGCCATTTCGGTGCAACGAGACCAAGACCAGGAGGACTACGAGACAGAGGTCACCATGGAGCCCAAGACGGCGTCATCACCAGAGCTTTGCGCAGGCGAAGACTACTTTTGTCAGGATAGTTGATACTTGCTGTCCCCCTTCAAATTAGCCCGCCATTGTTGGCTCCCTTCCCGCTCAATATTTGGGAAGAGGACCAGGGCCACTATAAATAGGACCGGCCACCCACGTAGCAAAGGGTTCGGCTCAGTCTCCTCCAAGGGCTCGACAAGTAGAGAGGTGGTAAGCAGAGAGAGAAAGATAGAGAAAGGTGGCTGAACTCCTCCCAGCAGTGCATCGCCCCAGCCAAGAATAGACCCTCGCGAGGCTGTTCTTCCTTGTACTATTCATCATCATTAGCCCAAGAGGCAATCCACCACACCACACACTAGAGTAGGGTATTACACCACAACGGTGGCCTGAACCAGTATAAACCCTGTGTCCCTTGTGTTGTTCTTTTCATAGCTTTGATCCTAGCGTGGCGGAGGGGTGCAGGAAGGTAGGAGGCAAAATCTCCGCGCGCACCCCAGTGTTCGAACCTCAAGGGTCTGCCGGAACCCGAAATCCGACAAGAATGATGTAGACCATACAGTGACCATACTACATATGTATATGTTTGTTTCATGTTGTTGTCCTGTCCACCTTACTACTGAACTGGTTTACCAAAATGAGTTTCTTATGCTACATTGTAAACCTGTGATGTGTTTGTCTGTTTCTCTTTTAGAATGCAGATAAAATATTGGAGAAGAGTACCCCGTTATGCAATGGTAAAGGAAGTAATGCAGATAAGGTTCAAGATAGTGAGACATCCCTGTTGGTCTCCAAGAAAGCTGATAAAAACTATATTGAAGACACTGAGACAACCCCCAAAGTCCTATCTGGATGTAGTGTTCGAGTTACTGGCTACTACCGCTCGCACCAGCTCTTTGAACTCGCTGCCTGAATCAGTTTGGCTTCTTGAGTCTCAACTTCAAGTTGAAAGACATCGGTCAGATGTTATGCGACAGGAAGCCCAAGGACTGAGGAAGTTCCTGTAGAATTCAGACACATACTTTCTAGTGCAACAGCAAGTGCTGGAGGATTTAAGCGCCAAACAAGAGAAAGTTAATAAGCTTGCTAAGCATCTTGCCAGCATTATGGGTACCCAGGATATTGTTTCTTGAGCTCTTCTGAAGTGGTTTCAGTTCTGGACTTGTTTTGCTGCGGTGTTTATTTGCATTGGTCGCCAACTTTGACAATCTGTGTATATGATATGTTGCTTTGTTCCCTATATTTTGCACTGGTGGTGAACTTTGATGTGCAGTGGATGTAATATGTGTAATAGCCGCAATAGCCTAGCGTAAGTTGCTTGCTTATTTATTTCCTTGTTGTCTTGTTTATTTGTTTGCTTGTAGTCAGTGCAGTTCTTTTTTCCGCGGTTTGCTAGTGGCCCCAATAACCCATTTTTTAAAACTAGGCCACAATAACCATGGGCTACATATTTACTATAGTTACCATGGGCCTCCTACGGGCCGTAGAAACAATGGGACTTCTTAGGGCCATAGAAACAATGGGCCTTCTACGGGTCATAGCATCAATGGGCCTTCTACGGGTTGTAGCATCAATGGGCCTTCTACGTGCCGTTTGATCGATAGGCCAAACACGGGCCAATAACAGACCACATTATGGGCCGTAAAATGGGCTAGATTTGGAATCGTTCGTTCATGGGCCAACAATAACAGGCCATCGTTAATCAGCCGTATTTGAAGACATTATGAAAACGGCCTAACGGAGTAACGGGCCGCAAACAGGCCGATTGTAACCGCCGGCTGAATTTGGTCCACAGGTAGAAAAGGCCAATGATGGGCCGTAATTAATCGAATACTGGAAATGAGCCCAAGAATAAATGGCCCCTGAGGAGGCCGAAAGATAACACGTGTTGGAAACATCCCAATGGAATAATGGGTCGTTAATGGGTATAAAGGGGTAAAATGTTCATTGTGGGCCAGATTCACCACAGGCCATTAATGGGCCAAGATTTAGAAATGGTCTCGTATGGGCCGAAAGACATCATGGGCCATACATGGGCTGGAAGTTACAACGGGCTGGAATCATATTGGAAGGCCCAGATGAAGCTATTGGGCTTAATTCGGATAGGCCGTAATGGGCCGTGAGTTAAAGGTGAGCCAGCACGTGTTTCCTCCGGCCAATGAGAATTTTACACGTGGAAAATCCTCATTGGTCCGGGCTGTTAGCGGGTTATCGGATCCAAAACGGGACCCGATAACTTAACGGCGTCCCGTCACGGTGGATGCCACGTGTTGGTCACCCTTGACGAAAGCACTTCCATGACACACGATTTATTGTCATGGAAGTGGACACTTCCGTGATGATAATTTTGGTAATGTCATGGAACACTTCTACGACATCACATGTATGACTATCTTGATTCTGTCATAAATTTTTCATGGATGTACATGCATGATAGAAAACACGACCTACTATGACAAACACATATCACCACAGAAGTGTATTTTTTGTAGTGCAAACACAAACCAGCAGGAGTAGGGTATTACGCATCACTTGCGGCCCGAACCTCGATAAATTCCCCGTGTTGATCTTCTAAACCTGCTCTTTCCACAGCCCCGCGCCCACCAACCGTAGAAGGGATTCCCTGTGATCCCATAGGTGTCGTTCTCACTGACACTTGGGGATGCTGATACGTATCCAACGTATCTATAATTTTTTATTGTTCCATGCTATTATATTATCATTCTTGGATACTTTACAAACATTTTGTATCATTTTTGGGGACTAGCCTATTGCCATAGTGCCCAGTGCCAGTTGCTGTTTTTTGGTTGTCTTTTACTTCACAGAAAATCAATACCAAACGGAGTCCCAACGCAGTGAAACTTTTTGGTGATTTTTCCTGGACCAGAAGACACATGTTGGGCCAAGAAAGTACCTGAGGGGACCTCCGAGGGGAGCACAACCCACCAGGGCGCGTCGGGGGGCCTAGGCGCGCCCAGGTGGGTTGTGCCCACCTTGATGGCCTCCCACACCGCCTCTTTGCTCTATAAATACCGCAATATTCTAGAAACCCTAGGGGAGTTGATGAAAATCAATTCCAGCCGCCGCAAGTTCCAGAACCACCAGATCCAATCTAGACACCATCACGAAGGGGTTCATCATCCTCATTGGTGCCTCTCCGATGATGCATGAGTAGTTCATTGTAGACCTACGGGTTCGTAGTTAGTAGCTATATGGCTTCCTCTCTCTCTCTCTCTTTTGATTCTCAATACAATGGTCTCTTGGAGATCTATTTGATGTAACTCTTTTTGCGGTGTGTTTGTTGGGATCGGATGAACTTTGAGTTTATGATCAGATCTATGTTTTTATCCATGAAAGTTATTTGAGTCTTTTGATCTCTTATATGCATGATTACTTATAGCCTCGTATTTCTTCTTCGAATCTTTGGTTTAGTTTGGCCAACTGGATCGATTTTTCTTGCCATGGGATGAGGTGCTTTGTGATGGGTTCGATCTTACGGTGCTTGATCCCAGTGACAGAAGGGGAACCGACACGTATGTATTGTTGCTATTAAGGATACCAAGATGGAGTCTATTTCTACATAAATAGATCTTGTCTACATCATGTCATCGTTCTTATTGCATTACTCTGTTTCTCCATGAACTTAATACACTAGATGCATGCTGGATAGCGGTCGATGTGTGGAGTAATAGTAGTAGATGCAGGCAGGAGTCGGTCTACTAATCTTGGACGTGATGCCTATATAATGATCATTGCCTGGATATCATCATGATTATTCAAATTTCTATCAATTGTCCAACAATAATTTGTTTACCCACGGTATGCTATTTTTCACGAGAGAAGCCACTAGTGAAATCTATAACCCCGGGTCTCTTCTTTATTATATTTGCCTTCGCGATCTATTTTTATTTGCTTTTATTTTCAAATCTATTAATCCAAAAATACCTTGCTGCAATTTTTATTTATTTATTTATTTTATCTCACGTTCCTGCGAGATCTATTTATCCAATCTACTACAATTTTACATATCTTTTTACCCATGAGGGATTGACAACCCCTCTCTTACGTCGGGTTGCAAGTATTTGTTCTTTGTGTCCAGGTGCTGCTTACGTGGTGTAGTGTGGTTCTCCTACTGGTTTGATAACCTTGGTCTCATCACTGAGGGAAATACCTACCATAGCTGTACTGCATCATCCCTTCCTCTTTGGGGAAATACCGATGTAGATCAAGCCGCATCACTAACACCAACGCTGGGTATAAAAACCAGCGCCGCAGCGGTAATGGTAAGCCGCCCTTTGGTAGCGCAAAGCATTTTAACCTCGAGGCAGCGGTTAATGACTCGTGCCCGAAGCACAGTCTTCCTAATAAGTCATCCACTCATTCCTGGAAGGATTGTTGGGTTCTGCGGGAGTTCAGGAATTACAGCCTTAACTAGAATCATGGCAACAATAATGGGCTGCCCGGTGGGTCAGCATCCGCTTCACAGGGGTCTGGCTTTGGTGGCAGCGGCTCAAATTCTGACTCTCAAGGTCAAGGTCACCAGGGAGGTTATAACCAGAAGTCTGGTCAAGGTAACCAGCAGCAAGGTAATCAGTCAGGATATCAGAGTAATCCAAAGCAGTTAAATGATGGTCAATACCATGTGTTCACCACAAGTCTTTGCAAACAAGATCAAAAGGTTCATAAGCGTGTTGTCAATGCTGTTGAGCCAGCAGTACCACAATACCTACGATGGTCAGAGCATCCGATCACGTGGAGTCGAGAGGATCACCCGCCCCGGGTCGAGAATCCGGGTCACCTAGCATTGGTGATACATTCACAAAAGTACTGATGGACGGTGGGAGCAGAATCTAACTGAAAAGCACCTCAAGCCATCATCTACAGTTTTCCATGGTGTGGTGCCTGGTAGTTGGCTTATCTAGTGGGGAAGATTGCATTGGAAGTGGCTTTTGGTGATGATTGTAATTACAGGACAGAGTCCTTGTTGTTTGAGGTAGTCAAGATCAAGAGTCCATATCATGCTCTGTTTGGTCGGCCAACTTATGCTTGGTTTATGGCTCGCCCTTGTTATATCTACTTGCAACTTAAGATGCCAGGGCCAAACGGGATGATTACGGTTCATAGTGATTAGAAAATTGCCCTGGAGTGTGAGGAATGAGATGCAGCTTATGCAGAATCAACTTGTGCTACTAAGGAGCTCGAGTTTTATAAGTACAGTGTTGACATGGCCGATATGACCCCTCCGAAGAAGCCCAATACCGAAGGGGACCCTCTGTTGAAATTTAAGTTGGCTGATGACACTAAACAAGTGGATTTTGTCCCTGGCGACTCATCTCAGCAGTTCACCGTGGGGGCTAATATGGATCCTAAATAGGAAAGCACGCTCATCAAGTTCATCCGTGAGAATCGGGACATCTTTGCATCGAAACCTTCTGACATGCCAGGTCTACCGAGAGAATTCGCTGAGCACACTCTTAATGTGGATCCCAAGTTTAAGCCAGTCAAATAGTTCCTCCGTCCTTTCAATGAAGAGCGACATAAGGCTATTAGAGAAGTAGCCCGACTCTTAGCAGCTGGGTTCATAATTTAAGTTTTTCATCCTGAGTGGTTGGTTAACCCCGTGCTGGTACTTAATAAAAATGGCATGTGGCGTATGTGTGTTGATTACACAGATCATAACAAGGCTTGTCTAGCTGATCCCTTCGCTCTCCCCCGAATTGACCAAATTATTGATGAAACGACGGGCTGTGAGAGTTTATGCTTCTTGGATGCTTATTCTGGTTATCATCAGATCAAGATGGCAGTTAAAGACCAAGAGAAGACATCCTCCATCATGCCTTTCGGGGCTTTCTGCTATGTTTCTATGCCTTTTGGCCTCAAGAGTGCTCAGGCGACTTATCAACGTTGTGTTTAGAATTGTCTTCACAGTCAGATTGGGCGTAATGTTCATGCTTATGTGGATGATATTGTGGTTAAATATAGGAAGAAGGAGACTCTCCTAGATGACTTGAAAGAAACTTTTGACAATCTCCGGGTTTACAAGATGATGCTTAACCCAGCCAAGTGTGTCTTTGTTGTACCTGCAGGCAAGTTGGTAGGTTTTTTGGTCTCAGAACAGGGCATTGAGGTTAACCCGGAGAAAATTAAGGCCATCACTTTATTTTCTAAGCCGGTCTGTGTCAATGATGTTCAACATCTGGCGGGTCGCATTGCGGCTTTGAGCCGGTTTACAAGCCGCCTGGGAGAGAAAGCAATTCCTTTATATCAGATGATGAAGAAGACATACCACTTTGTCTAGAGTGATGCGGCGGATCAAGTGTTTGAAGCCCTCAAGAAACAGTTAGCTGAGCTGCCCATCTTGGTTGCTCCTATAGACAAAGAGCCTTTGCTCCTGTACATGCACTACAGGAATCAGCTACTTTGCCATCTGCCACGGCAGACGGCAAAGGCGGGAATGACGGACTGCAAAAGGCTCCGGCAAAGTAAGGATCGGCAAAAAGCTACTTTGCCGTCTTCTTTTGGTGGATGACGGCAAAGGGGCCTTTGCCATCAGCAGCTGACGACAAAGAAAGCAGACAGCAATAATTACGCTATTAGTCCGTTAGGTGGCTAACGGCAGCCTTTGCCGTCCGTCGCTGAAGGCAAAATTTG
Organism: Triticum dicoccoides; assembly: GCF_002162155.2. NCBI lineage: Eukaryota > Viridiplantae > Streptophyta > Magnoliopsida > Poales > Poaceae > Triticum > Triticum dicoccoides. Next base: position 317,649,791 of record NC_041388.1, read on the forward strand.
TCTGGCCTTTGCCGTCCACTCAATGATGTCAACTAGACGTCACTACAAGGCAGGCCTTTGCCATCCGCGGCTGTAGGGAAAGTTGTTTACTCTTTGCCATCAACCACTATAGGCAAAACCTTTGCCGTCCGCCGCTGTAGGCAAACTGGCCAAATGGGTCAGTTCCCAGGAGGCGCAGGTGGCCGCCGTGTGGCTGCTTTGCCGTCCACGGCTGTTGGCAAAGGTGCCTTTGCTGCCCGCGGCTGTCAGCAAACGTGGCTTTGCCATCAGTGGCTGACGGCAAAGATCCTGCATTGCCTCATTTTTCTGTTTTTTTAAATGCAACAATTTTGACAGCAAATATATATGACATATATATATATATTTCACAGGGCTATTTAACAGCAAACATATGACATATCCAGCACATAAGTTTCATCGTACATACATATATAGTTCCATCCGTTCATACATAGCAAGTTCCATCAAGTTGCACATACACATTGTTCCATCCATACATGTTACAATGCAAAGTTTCATCAAGATAGCAAGTTCCATCATAGCAAGCTAGAAGAATACTTTAAGAGAATGAAAGAAAAAACAAGCACTCCATCATAGCAAGCTAGCTTCCGTGAAGTGAATGAAATCTACAAAATGGCAATAAGAAAGTTAGAAAAAGGTGACTAGAAGAAGAAGACTAGAACAAGAAGAAGACTAGAACAAGAATACTAGAACAAGAAGTATATGTCATTTATGAGCTAACTTAGGTGAAATGGATCATATATGAGCTAACTAAGTTGACATGGGTCGTTTATGAGCTAAATAAGGTGAAATGGATCATTTATGAGCTAACTTAGGTGAAATGGATCGTTTATGAGCTAACTTAGTTGAAATGGATCATTTATGAGCTAACTTAGTTGAAATGGATCGTTTATGAGCTAACTAAGGTGAAATGGTTCGTTTATGAGCTAACTTAGGTGAAATGGATCGTTTATGAGCTAACTAAGGTGAAATGGATCATTTATGAACTAATAAGGTCAAATGGATCCTTTATGAGCTAACTTAGGTGAAATGGATCATTTATTAGCTAACTTAGTTGAAATAGATCGTTTAGAGCTAACTAAGGTGAAATGGATCGTTTTTTAGTTAACTTAGGTGAAATGGATCATTTATGAGCTAACTTAGTTGAAATGGATCGTTTATGAGCTAACTTAGGTGAAATGGATCATTTAAGAGCTAATTTAGGTGAAATGGATCGTTTTGAGCTAACTTAGGTGAAATGGATCGTTTATGAGCTAACTTAGTTGAAATGGATTGTTTATGAGCTAACTTAGTAAAAAGCATCATTTTAGAGCTAACCTAGGTGTGATGGGTCATTTTGGAGATAACCTAGGTAAGATGAGTCATTTTGGAGCTAACCTAGGTGAAATGGGTCATTTTAAAGTTAACGTAGGTAAAATGGATCATTTAGGAGCTAATCTAGGTAAAATGGGTCATTTTAGAGCTAACTTGGATAAAATGGATCATTTATAAGCTAACTAAGGTAAAATGGGTCATTTTAGAGCTAACTTAGGTAAAATGGATCGTTTATGAGCTTACTAAGATAATTATGCAATTTTTGACATAAATAAGCTAAGTATAGATCATTTTAGAGCTAACTTAGGTAAAATGGATGGTTTTGGAGGTCAGTAAGCTTACTAAGTCATTTTGGAGGAAAAGAAGCTAACTCTAGGTCATTATGGTAAGCATATTGGGGGAAATAAAGCTAAGTCTAGGTCTTTATGCATTTGTTAAGCAAAACACTAGAGAAACGTACCGTGATCATGGAGGTGTAGGAGCGGGCTGGCTCGTGCTGGTAGCTGAAGAAGGATCGTGCGATGCTTGTCTGGAGTTACGCTACACCAAAGATCATTTCCAATGTCTCGTTAGCATGATGACACTCAAATGTTAAGACTAGCAAGTAATGCCCATTCAAATTAAACTCACCATGGTCACTGGCATCGGCGGAGCGGTCTGACCGGACTTCTCGCACACAGACTGCACATTTGGTTTTGACAACTCAGTCATACTAGTTAGTAATGAGACAAACACTACATGAATGTTTTGGCTAATCTGCAGAAGAAACTTACCACAAGGAGCTCGTACATGGACCTTGCCTGCATGTCATTCCGTGCCCTCTCCTCCTCCAACATCTTTGTCGTCCTCTCCTCCAACTCCCACTGCCTCTCCGCCGCCTCCACTAGAAGTTTCTCTGTTCTATCTCTCTCACTCTGTATAGCAGTCTGCAACACCACTCACATGACAATTTGTAATCATTGATAGAAGCGCACACAATGTAATGGAGAAAGATAGCTGAGTACGTATAACTAACCTTGAAGGCAAGTTGGACTGGCCGTTCATGAGGCCTTATCTCAGGAGCGGAGCTCGACTGGCGCGCCTTGATCTCCGGGAGATTGCTAGGACAACAGATAAGTCCATCTCCCATGGCTATGGAGCCATGGGACCTCCCGCCACCAGATATCATCAGCAGCTCTGTATCAATGGGACCCTGGCTCGGGTTAAAGTCCTCCCCTTTCCTCGCCTTCCCCTGATCTCTATATTTCACGAGCTTGTCATGGGAGGAGATGTTGGTTAAGTTCTTTGGATCATCGAGGTCAGGCGGAGAGAATGCCTTGACTTTCTTGTACGAGGCAGTGTGGGCCATGGCATACAGGTCGTACACCACTAGCACCTTATCCGCCTTATTTTAGCGTGCCTAAAAAAGAGAAACAAAGTAAATTATTAATTAAAGGGCTAAAGCTAGCATGATGAATGAATTTCATGAATCATGAAGCAAACCACATACCCAGTTCCGCCCGAACTAATATAAGTTGGAGCTGCCTTGATGGTGTGGCACACCTTCCATTTGGGCACGTTTGTCCTTGGCCTCGTTGTGGAGGGCTAGCCATTCTTTTGAGCACCACTCATTGACCAACACCTCCCAACAATCCATCCGATCCGCACACCATCTTGGATGGGCCTAAGTTAGCAAATAGAAACTTGAGCGCTACGGCTATGAATTACTAAATGAAGGAAGTAAGTACAAGGCCTTAAGAATTACCTTCATGTACTCCTCCTTACTCAAGAACTTCTCACGGCACGCCGGCTTGGTCTTCTTGATACCACGCGAGGCGTAGTAGTCTCGAACAGCCTACACCCGAGCCTCGTGCCGTAAATTTTGTAGTAGGCGCTTGCAGGCGTTATCGATAACATTTGCCGCTTCCTCCTCGTATCCCTCCTCACACTTGTAGAATTTCTGCAATCAAATGAGACAATATTAATTAGTATAATTAATAACTAGCTAGTTGAAGATTTTTAATTGTGTAAATGAGAAATTGCCCAGAACTTTCTGATCACCACGTCTGCCCTCGTCTTGCACAAGGCACTGTCGATAATCTCACCCGGCGGGGCCGAGGCAGCCAAGTAGTGCTCCCAACTCAATCCAAGCTCTAGAAGCCGACCCTCACCAGGCAACGTGACAAACCCCGGGAAGTTTTGCTGACAAAGAACTCCAAGGACGAAGTTGGGCCGGGGGACACTATGATGGTGGTCCCAACCCCTGCAGCATGACAAGGCCAACACATTAGTTATTTGAAGAAACGTGAATGCAGAAGGTACAAAAAGATTAAATGCACTTACCTCTCCCCATCAGGGAAAATCAACCACCTCTGCTCGCGGGTCGCCGGCACGGACGGGAGCCGTGTACAACCACGCTGGTAGACGGTGCCCCCTCCTCCTCAATATCAGTCGGCTCCCCGCCATCATCAGCATGGCCACTCGGCTCCTCAGGCTGATTCGGCCAGGTACCCCATCGAGACGTGTGCTCCTCCAGGGTCTCATGGGCCGAACTCTCGTGGGCCAAAGGCCCGTGGACCGGAGGCTCGTGGACCGGAGTCCATGTATCCTCCTCCTCGGACGAGTCCACCCTAGCAGTCATGTGCTCAGGTGAAACAGGTGGGGGTGGCGGCGAGGAAGGCGCCCTAGCAGTCACCGTATGTCCTCTCTTGCAACCACGTGCTCCAGCTCCTCTCTTCTTCTTACCTCGTCCCCTGCTGGGCACCACGGTCGACGAAGAAGGGCCCGGTGGTGTCGCCATACTGTCCAGCAACGCTCGGCGGAGAGGTGCGTGTGGAATGGAAGACCTCACACCACGCGCCGACGAAGAAGGGGCCTCAGAGCACTCCCCACCAACGCCCACCATCTTTCAACACCTGCCATCACAAAGAGTAAACGAAATTAGTACAACATAAAAAAAATACCGACATGAATAATAATATGTATATCACTTAAGTGTATCATCATCAAGTACAACATAAAAAAATTGAATTCCTGAGACTACTAATAATCTCGATCAGTACATCAATAAATGCATAATCATCATCATCACTATAATCAATGACGAGCTCATAGGGTTCAGTGGCATCAACATGTGTAAGGCCACCTTGACGTAATCGGTCAAGCATTGACAGGTCATCCGCAGCAGTAACCTCTTCTTGTTCCGGCTCTTCTTGTTCCTCCTCTGGGGGTGATGTTGGATTCACTGTCGTTGTCTACTTCAATGTTTTGGGGTGAAGTATAGCGGTTCTTGAAACGCTTTTTTTGAAAGACGTGTCTCTTGAAAGAATTCTCCTTCATATGTGTCTGGGTTAATGTGAGGTTCATAATCCTCTTCCTTTGGGGGAGATAGTCTAGCACATGGCGGCACTTCATAAATGACATCCCAACCTTTCAGATTTGGATTAGTTTGGCAGGCCCACTGTAGATAGAATACTTGGGTCACCTGTTGAGCCGTAATATAGACATGAGGAACATCTAAATGGGTGCTTTGGTTGATTTCAACTAGCCCTATATGTTCATGAGTCCTTCTAGTCTCCTTCGGCTGAAACCAATAACATTTGAAGACTATGACATTCGGTGGGTTTTCACCATAGAATAGAAGTTCATAAATTGCTTCAACTCTCCCATAATACTCGGTACCTCCTTCGCCGATAGAAGATACACAACAATTTGTAGACTTTCGGTCGTCCATAGATAGCACTTTGCCATAGGTACGAAAGCGGTACCCGTTGATGTCGTATTTGTCAAATGAACAGACCTTATAGTCAAAACCATTAGCGACTTGTCTCAATTTGGCATCCATAGACTCTGAATTATCCTATAAGTTTAATACGAAAGGATTGTTGCATTACGCACAAATTAGCAAATGAAATGAAATTGTCTAATAGAAATTACCGTTTGTTTGAACCAAGAGATGAAACCGCGATAGCCGCCTCCTTGCTTTGCGAGAAGCTCATACTCTTCGACGGAATCCTTTTGGATCACCGCTCCATACGAGAATATGGTGATGTATCAACTGTATGAAATATCCAGGAATAAGAGCAGTTCAAAGGAAATAGATGTTGCGAAACAATGTACCGAGAACTTACTCGATGTACGGCCGCACTTCTATCAGGTTGTTGAAGATATACAATGAAATGGTCCACCATTCTTCATTATACAAAGATACTGGATTTGAAACATTGGCTGGTGCGAGATTCCCTTTGAATAGGCTGAGGTTGGATCCACCCTTTTTAGGGTTGTCAGCATTGTACCGAGGCTTCATATTATGCAAATGACGATTTTTGGCTTCGCAGTGTGCTGTCACGAAGTTTGCCGCCTCCTCAGTGATGAATGCCTCAGCCATCGATGCTTCAATTCTAAGTTTATTTTTACATTTTTCTCGAAGCGTCTTCTGCATCCTCTCAGTTGGGTAGCACCAACGATTTTGCACGCCCCCCCCCAATCTTGCCTCGGTCGGGAGATGCAAAATCAAATGCTGCATTGGATTAAAGAAGCCTGGTGGAAAGATCTTCTGTAACTTGCAGATCAACTCCGGTGCCAACTCTTCCAATTCTTCTAGCACGCTAGGCGATAGTTCTTTCGCACAAAGAAAACGGAAGAAATAGCTGAGTTCTGCCAGTACTAGCCATTCATCCTCAGGGATGAAGCCACGCAACATCACTGACATTACCCGCTCAATCCATATGTGCCAATCATGACTCTTGAGACCAAATATCGTCAATTTATCAAGACTTGCTCCCCTCTTTAGATTCGCTGCATACCCATCGGGGAACATCAACTACATTTTCACCCACAAGATAATTTCCCTCATAGATGGCCTTCCAAGATTGAACCATGCCTTTGGCTTCGTCCAGTTCTGCTTTCCTTTCGGTTCTTTCATGTTTTGTATGGTCTATCACATAGCGCCTCCAGATCGACTCTAGCCTTAGTATTATCCTTTGACTTCCCATCTATGTCGAACAATGTACCAAAAAGTGCCTCGGCGATATTCTTCTCAGTGTGCATCACGTTGATGTTGTGTGGGAAAAGGAGGTCTTTGAAGTAAGGCAGATCCCATAAGCATGTCTTGTGAGCCCAGGCGTGCTTAGAATTATACCCCTTGAACTACCCTAGATGCTTTGGATCTGGCTCGAGAGCATTTAACTGATCCAGTGTCTATTGGCCTGTCAACGCAGGTGGTGCAGAGTTTTTGACAACTCTACATCTGATGAAGTTCTTCTTGTCTTTCCTGAATTTATGGCGAGGATCCAGGAACTATCTATGCATGTCGAAGCAAGAAAACTTGGGACCAGCCTGAAGCCAACGAAACTCAAGAGCTCCCTTGCATGTGGGGCACGGGAACCTTCCATGCACACACCAGCCAACGAATAGCGCATACGCCGACAAGTCATGCGTCGAGTACATGTACCAGACACGCATTATGAAGTTCCGTTTGCTATAGGCATCGTATGTCTTGAACCCATTATCCCAGGCTTCTTGCACTTCGTCCTTAAGCGGCTGCATGTACACATTCATATTTTTCCCCGGATAGTTGGGCCCTGGAATTATCAACGTCAGGAAAATGTTCTTTCTTTGCATAATCTGTCCCGGGGGAGATTGAGTGGAAAGACAAATATGGGCCAACAACTGTATTGGGTTGCTGTCATACCAAACACACTGAACCCATCCGTGCTGAAGCCGACTCGAGGATGCCTCGGATCTACCGCTTTGTCAGCATGTAATTCATCAAACTTTTTCCACACAACACCATCCGATGTGTGTACCATCATCAGATTCCCATCTGCATCTAGTTCGATTCTTTTGCCTGTTTTGTGCCATGTCATCTGTCTGGCCGTCTCTTCGACCATGAAAAGATGTTGAAGTCTTGGTACGATTGGCATATACCGAAGAACACTAACGGGGATTTTGGTCTGTGTCTTCTCACCCATACCATTGTCTACCACAACATACATGGAAGACTTGCAAATGGGAAAATAGTTCAAGTCCGCATAGTCAAGCCTAAATAAGGCACATCCTTTCTCACATGCATGTATCTTCTCATAGGGCATCTTCAGTGCATGGAGGATTTTGTCCAACTGGTATAGGTTTGCAGGCATTTCATGGCCTTTGGGTAGAAAGCGTCCAAATACTATCATCATTGTGTTGTAGCATTCTCTACCCAAGTTGAACTGAGCCTTCAGAGCCATTACTTGTGAGATGGCATCCAACTGACAAAGCTCATTGTGCTCATGGAGTGGACATTTTGAAGACTCCAACATTTCATTGAAGGCCTTTGCAGATTCCTCCATCTCCTCGTCCGAATCCCGAGCATCATCATAGTCTTGCACCATGTTTTCCATCCCGGCACGATACTCGTCGGTGCGACGACGATCCACCGCAGCTCGGTCACATTGGCCAGACTCACCATGATATGTCCACACCGTATAATCGGGTGTAAAACCACTCTTCTGCAGGTGTTTTCCCATTTCAGTCTCTATCCTCTTTTCCCAATTGCTGCACCGGAAACAGGGGCACCAGGTTTTCCTCTGGCCATTTGCAAATGCGGCTTGCACAAACCCCTTGGTTTTTATGAACCATTCAGCGCTCCATTTGTTCTGATCAGAGTGACCGGTATACATCCACGCACGATCACTCATTTTGACTTTCAGAGCTACTGGACACACAACAAATATATATATATATATATATATATATATATATATATATATATATATAATTCACCATGTATATATTCATCAGTTGATCTACTTTGTCAATTTTATTACGTCCATGCAACGTACACTCTAATAGGTAATGATAGGTCCTAATCCCACCCGAGTATGTGTAGATTGGGTTCATTTTCCCATGCTATGCTCCGGATCCGACGCAAAATTTTGGTAGCACCTCCCCGCTGTTCTCTTGATACACGTCTCTGCAATAAATAGAGAGGATGTGTACCCGGAGAACAATAGGGGAGGCACTGACAAAATTTATGCGTCAGATCCGGAGCAAAGCATATGGGAAAACGAACCCAATCTACACATACTCGGGCTGTCCGTGGATAGCGTTGGACAACTCAAAGAATGAAGGTTATAAATATGCAAATGCATGCATATTTATAACTATAACGCTTTCGAATGAGAGAGACATATTGGTTACGCATACTGATGATTTAAGACACATATATAGCTAGCTATCAAGTTTCATCGGCACGAACACCGGAACAGAGAAAATAATTAATGGGGGAGGAGGACATGTCATTTGTGCTCACCCACGAATGAAGGGCAGAGCTCGTCAAACGCATGGTGCTATGTCTCCAACGTATCTATAATTTTTGATTGCTCCATGCTATATTATCTTCTGTTTTGGATGTTTATGGGCTTTATTATACACTTTTATATCATTTTTGGGACTAACCTATTAACCCAGAGCCTAGTGCTAGTTTCTGTTTTTACCTTGTTTTAGGGTTTCAAAGAAAAGGAAAATCAAACGGAGTCCAATTGACCTGAAACTTCACGGAACTCATTTTTGGAAGGAATGAAGCCCGGAAGACTTGAAGTGCACGTAAGGGAAGCTTCGAGGAGACCACGAGGTAGGGGGGCGCCCACCCCCCTTGGGCGCGCCCTCCACCCTCATGGGCCCCTTGTGGCCCCCCTGACGTACTTCTTCCACCTATATATCTCCATATACCCTAAAACATCAGAGAGTAGAATAGATCAGGAGTTCCACCGCCAAAAGCCTTCGTAGCCACCGAAAACCAATCTAGACCCGTTCCGGCACCCTGCCGGAGGGGGCAATCCCTCTCCGGTGGCCATCTTCATCATCCCGGTGCTCTCCATGACGAGGAGGGAGTAGTTCTCCCTCGGGGTTGAGGGTATGTACCAGTAGCTATGTGTTTGGTCTCTCTCTCTCTCTCGTGTTCTTGATTTGGCATGATCTTGATGTATCGCGAGCTTTGCTATTATAGTTGGATCTTATGTTTGTCCTCCCCCTCTACTCTCTTGTAATGTATTGAGTTTCCCCTTTGAAGTTATCTTATCGGATTGAGTCTTTAAAGATTTGAGAACACTTGATGTATGTCTTGCCGTGCGTATCTGTGGTGACAATGGGATACCACGTGATTCACTTGATGTATGTTTTGGTGATCAACTTGCGGGTTCCTCCCATGAACCTATGCATAGGGGTTGGCACACGTTTTTGTCGTGATTCTTCGGTAGAAACTTTGGGGCACTCTTTGTGGTCCTTTGTGTTGGTTGAATAGATGAATCTGAGATTGTGAGACGCATATGGTACAATCATACCCATGGATACTTGAGGTGACACTGGAGTATCTAGGTGACATTAGGGTTTTGGTTGATTTGTGTCTTAAGGTGTTATTCTAGTACAAACTCTAGGGCTGTTTGTGACACTTATAGGAATAGGCCAACAGATTGATTGGAAAGAATAACTTTGAGGTGGTTTCGTACCCTACCATAATCTCTTCGTTCTTCTCCGCTATTAGTGACTTTGGAGTGACTCTTTTTTGCATGTTGAGGGATAGTTATGTGATCCAGTTATGTTATCATTGTTGAGGGAACTTACACTAGCGAAAGTATGAACCCTAGGCCTTATTTCCACGCATTGCAATACCGTTTACGCTCACTTTTATCATTAGTTACCTTGCTGTTTTTATAATTTCAGATTACAAATACCTATATCTACTATCCATATACCACTTGTATCACCATCTCTTCACCAAACTAGTGCACCTATACAATTTACCATTGTATTGGGTGTGTTGGGGACACAAGAGACTCTTTGTTATTTGGTTGCAGGGTTGCTTGAGAGAGACCATCTTCATCCTACGCCTCCCACGGATTGATAAACCTTAGGTCATCCACTTGAGGGAAATTTGGTACTGTCCTACAAAACTCTGCACCTGGAGGCCCAACAACGTCTACAACAAGAAGGTTGTGTAGTAGACATCAAGCTCTTTTCTGGCGCCGTTGCCGGGGAGGTGAGTGCTTGAAGGTATATCTTTATATCTTTCAATTGAGTCTTTTAGTTTCTTGTTTTATCACTAGTTTAGTTTATAAAATAAAACTTAAAAAATGGAATTGGGTTTGTCTCATATGTTTCACCTTTTTAATATCTTTCGTGAGTATGATGGAAAGGATAATTGTGCTCAAGTGCTAGAAGAAGAAATCTATAAAATGTTTGGCACTAAATATGTGAATGATGGGCATGATTGCAATGTTGTTAGTACGAATTCTTTGAATATCCATAATACTAATGATTATTGCACTAGTTATGATGAAAATGTCTCCTATAAACATGTCAATTTTTGTGGAGTGCATTGGGTTTGTAAGTACACACCAAATAGGGAAGATAGATATTGCAAGAGGCATAAGTACTTAGAAACTAAATTGTTGCAAGAAAGGCTGGATGAATGTGCTGAAAAATTAAATTATATTGGCCATACTTGTGAGCTTTGCAATTAACATGATCATTTCAATACCCAATGCAAATTGTTTCATGATCGTATCGTGTCCAAAAACTGTGATGACTTGATTTCCCTTGCACATCATAACGAACTTAGTTTGCTTATGGGTTATGAAGAAACGAAATGTATAACTAATTATCTTCCAGAATTTGCTTGTTATAAACTTCTTGGATTTGATCTAGAGGAAATTTATATGTATTGTGCGGTGAATTGTATTGAAAATCCTTATATTGCCAACTACATAAAGAAAAGAAAACAAATAGAAGATGAAGAGAATACTAATGAAAGGGAAGAGACTTCCCAATATCCTCCTATTATTTCTTATGATGAATCAGGTAACGAGGAGGAGCCTCCTATTCAACCAATTTCATTAATAAGGAGCTCCAAAAAGAGGATTGAACCCACACATGATGTGGTGAAGAGGAAGAAAAGAAAAAGGAAAAGAGGTAAAAAGATATCTCCCCCAAATAATGCTGCTCCTATTACTATTGTACCTCATGAAAATATAATCGTGGAAGATAATGATACTTCTTATGATCTTGAAATCTTTTTGGCACTTGCTTGGAAGAATATGATAATTGCTATACTATTGGTGCTATCCATACTATTAATTATGAGAGTGACTATGCTTATGATTTGAAAAGGCCCAAGCTTGGGGATGCTATGCTTGATGAAGATGATGTTTCTGAGAATATATTTGCTAAAATTAATGTTTGTCCTAAGCTTTGGGAAGCTATGTTTAATGAAGATGATATTTTTAGTCTCCCAAGTTTTGATATGCAAATTTATAATGATGATAGCATGCCTCCTACTTATGATGATTATTGTGATGATACTTATGCTATAGAAAGTAGTGATTATATTTATAAAAGTTGTCATGATTACGATTACCCTTTTTCTGAATATTACTCTTTTAATGTGGAAAAAATTTATAGTATTCGAGTTTCTTATGATACTCCCACTATTCCGAATGAGAAGAATTTTGCTTATGTGGAGAGTAATAAAATTTCTATGCTTGTAGATCATGAAAAGAATGCTTTAGGTGCTGGTTATATTGTTGAATTCATTCATGATACTACTGAAAATTATTATGAGGGAGGAATATATGCTTGTAGGAATTTCAATAATATCAAGTTTCCTCTCTATGTGCTTAAAATTTTGAAGTTATGCTTGTTTTGCTTTCCTATGCAAGTTGATTCTTGTTCCCACAAGTTATTTGCTCACAAAATCCCTATGCATAGGAAGTGGGTTAGACTTAAATGTGCTAGTCATATTCTTCATGATGCTCTCTTTATGTTTCAATTCTTATCCTTTATGTGAGCATCATTGAAATCGTCATGCCTAGCTAGGGGCGTCAAACGATAGCGCTTGTTGTGAGGCAACCCAATTTTATTTTTGTTCCTTGCTTTTTGCTCCTGTTTAGTAATAAATAATTTATCTATCCTCTGTTTAGATGTGGTTTTATTGTTTTAGTTAGTGTTTGTGCCAAGTAGAACCTTTGGGAAGACTCGGGGAAAGTCTTGTTGATCATGCTGTAAAAAAACAGAAACTTTAGCGCTCACGAGAATTTCTGCCATGTTTATTTGGAAAGTGATATTTAGTTAATTCTTTTTGAATATGATTAATAGATAAATTACTCAGGTCCAGAAATTTATTTTAGAATTTTTGGGGTTCCAGAGATTTGCGTTAGCTACAGATTACTACAGACTTATTTTGATGAATCTATGGATAGTAAAAGAGTTTATAAACCATAGAGAAGTTGGAATACAGTAGGTTTAACACCAATATAAATAAAAAAATGGGTTCATTACAGTAACTTGAAGTGGTGTTTTGTTTTCTTTCGCTAACGGAGCTTACGAGTTCTCTGTTAAGTTTTGTGTTGTGAAGTTTTCAAGTTTTGGGTAAAGATTAGATGGACTATGGAATAAGGAGTGGCAAGAGCCTAAGCTTGGGGATGCCAAAGGAACCCCAAGGAAATATTCAAGGACAACCAAGAGCCTAAGCTTGGGGATGCCCCGGAAGGCGTCCCCTCTTTCGTCTTCGTTCATCGGTAACTTTACTTGGAGCTATATTTTTATTTACCACATGATATGTGTTTTGCTTGGAGCATCATTTTATTTTATTTAGTTTTACTTGCTGTTTGAATAAAATACCAAGATCTGAAATTCTTAAATGATAGGGAGTCTTCACATAGTTGCATAATTATTCGACTACTCATTGATCTTCACTTATATCTTCCGGGGTAGTTTGTTGTTGCTCTAGTGCTTCACTTATATCTTTTAGAGCACGGTGGTCGATTTGTTTTATAGAAACCATTGATCTCTCATGCCTCACTTAGATTATTTTGAGAGTCTTAAATAGCATGGTAATTTGCTTAAAATCCTAATATGCTAGGTATTCAAGATTAGTAAAATTTTCTTATGAGTGTTTTGAATACTAAGAGAAGTTTGATGCTTGATGATTGTTTTGAGATATGGAGGTAATAATATCAAAGACGTGCTAGTTGAGTAGTTGTGAAACTGATAAATGCTAGTGTTGAAGTTTGCAAGTCCCGTAGCACGCACGTATGGTAAACATTATGCAACAAATTTGAAACATGAGGTGTTATTTGAGTGTCTTCCTTATGAGTGGCGGTCGGGGACGAGCGATGGTCTTTTCCTACCAATCTATCCCCCTAGGAGCATGCACGTAGTACCTGGGTTTTTGATGACTTCTAGATTTTATGCAATAAGTATGTGAGTTCTTTATGACTAATGTTGAGTCCATGGATTATACGCACTCTCACCCTTCCATCCTGGCTAGCCTCTTCGGTATCGTGCGTTGCCCTTTCTCACATTGAGAGTTGGCGCAAACTTCGCCGGTGCATCCAAACCCCGTGATTTGATACGCTCTTTCACACATAAACCTCCTTATATCTTCCTCAAAACAGCCACCATACCTACCTATTATGGCATTTGCATAGCCATTCCGAGATATATTGCCATGCAACTTTCCACCATTCCGTTTATCATGACACATTCATCATCGTCATATTGCTTAGCATGATCATGTAGTTGACATAGTATTTGTGGCAAGGCCACCATTCATAATTCTTTCAAACATGTTACTCTTGATTCATTGCATATCCCGGTACACCATTGGAGGCATTCATATAGAGTCATACTTTGTTCTAGTATCGAGTTGTAATCATTGAGTTGTAAATAAATAGAAGTGTGATGATCATCATTTTCTAGAGCATTGTCCCAAGTGAGGAACAAAAAAAGATAAAGAGAAAGGCCATAAAAAAGAGAAGACCCAAAAAAATGAAAGTAAAAAAAATGAGAGAAAAAGATAGAAGGGACAATGCTACTATCCTTTGCCACACTTGTGCTTCAAAGTAGCACCATAATCCTCATGATAGAGAGTCTCTTGTTTTGTCACTTTCATATACTAGTGGGAAATTTCATTATAGAACTTGGCTTGTATGTTCCAACAATGGGCCTCCTCAAGTTCCCTAGGTCTTCGTGAGCAAGCAAGTTGGATGCACACCCACTTAGTTTCTTTTGTTGAGCTTTCATACATTTAAAGCTCTAGTGCATCCGTTGCATGGCAATACCTACTCCTTGCATTAACATCAATCGATGGGCACCTCCATAGCCCATTGATTAGCCTCGTTGATGTGAGACTTTCTCCTTTTTGTCTTCTCCACATAACCCCCATCATCATATTCTATTCCACACATAGTGCTATGTCCATGGCTCGCGCTCATATATTGCGTGAAAGTTTATAGGTTTGAGATTACTAAAGTATGAAACAATTGCTTGGCTTGTCATCGGGGTTGTGCATGATGAGAGCATTCTTGTGTGACGAAAATGGAGCATGACTAAACTATATGATTTTGTAGGGATGAACTTTCTTCGGCCTTGTTATTTTGAGAAGACATAATTGCTTAGTTAGTATGCTTGAAGTATTATCATTTTTATGTCAATATGAACTTTTGTCTTGAATCTTTCGGATCTGAATATTCATACCACAATTAAGAAGAATTACATTAAAATTATGCCAAGTAGCACTCCACATCAAAAATTCTGTTTTTATCATTTACCTACTCGAGGACGAGCAGGAATTAAGCTTGGGGATGCTGATACGTCTCCAATTTATCTATAATTTTTGATTGCTCCATGCTATATTATCTTATGTTTTGGATGTTTATGGGCTTTATTATACACTTTTATATCATTTTTGGGACTAACCTATTAACCCAGAGCCCAGTGCCAGTTTCTGTTTTTACCTTGTTTTAGGGTTTCGACGAAAAGGAAAATCAAACGGAGTCCAATTGACCTGAAACTTCACGGGACTCATTTTTGGAAGGAAAGAAGCCCAGAAGACTTGAAGTGCATGTAAGGGAATCTTCAAGGAGGCCACGAGGAAGGGGGGCTCGCCCACCCCCCTGGGCGTTCCCTCCACCCTTGTGGGCCCCTCGTGGCCCCCCTGACGTAATTCTTCCGACTATATATCTCCATATACACTAAAAATATCGGAGAGCGGAATAGATCGAGAGTTCCGCCGCCAGAAGCCTCCATAGCCACTGAAAACCAATATAGACCCGTTCCGGCACCCTGCCGGAGGGGCAATCCCCCTCCGGTGGCCATCTTCATCATCCCGGTGCTCTCCATGACGAGGAGGGAGTAGTTCTCCCTCGGGGTTGAGGGTATGTACCAGTAGCTATATGTTTGATCTCTCTCCCTCTCTCGTGTTCTTGAATTGGCACGATCTTGATGTATCGCGAGCTTTGCTATTGTAGTTGGATCTTATGTTTCTCCTCCCCCTCTACTCTCTTGTAATGGATTGAGTTTCCCCTTTGAAGTTATCTTACCGGATTGAGTCTTTAAAGATTTGAGAACACTTGATGTATGTCTTGCCGTGCATATCTATGGTGACAATGGGATACCACGTGATTCAGTTGATGTATGTTTTGGTGATCAACTTGCGGGTTCCGCCCATGAACCTATGCATAGGGGTTGGCGCACGTTTTCATCGTGATTCTCCGACAGAAACTTTGGGGCACTCTTTGAGGTCCTTTGTGTTGATTGAATAGATGAATATGAGATTGTGTGACGCATATCCTATAATCATACCCATGGATACTTGAGGTGACATTGGAGTATCTAGGTGACATTAGGGTTTTGGTTGATTTGTGTCTTAAGGTGTTATTCTAGTACGAACTCTAGGGCTGTTTGTGACATTTATAGGAATAGCCCAACGGATTGATTGGAAAAAATAACTTTGAGGTGGTTTCGTACCCTACCGTAATCTCTTCGTTCGTTCTCCGCTATTAGTGACTTTGGAGTGACTCTTTGTTGCATGTTGAGGGATAGTTATGTCATCCAATTATGTTATCATTGTTGAGGGAACTTACACTAGCGAAAGTATGAACCCTAGGCCGTATTTCCACGCATTGCAATACCGTTTACACTCACTTTTATCATTAGTTACCTTGCTGTTTTTATAATTTCAGATTACAAATACCTATATCTACTATCCATATACCACTTGTATCACCATCTCTTCACCAAACTAGTGCACCTATACAATTTACCATTGTATTGGGTGTGTTGGGGACACAAGAGACTCTTTGTTATTTGGTTGCAGGGTTGCTTGAGAGAGACCATCTTCATCCTATGCCTCCCACGGATTGATAAACCTTAGGTCATCCACTTGAGGGAAATTTGCTAATGTCCTACAAACCTCTGCACTTGGAGGCCCAACAACATCTACAAGACGAAGGTTGTGTAGTAGACATCACATGGCGAGGTCGTCGAACACCAAACCTCACAGCGATGAAACAACTAGACATTTAAATCTACCCGTTCTACACAATTATATTTAATGTTTTTCATAACAAAATCGAAAAATATATGACCTAACTCATAATTCACAAATATATGACCCCGTCGGCCTCTGGAAGTGTCACAACCCTAGTTTTGCCTTTGCTTGTCCTTGCATGATCATCATGTCTAAATTCTAAAATTTGAATTGAGGGAATTTTCAAAGCCTCAGAAACCTTTTTAGAAATAATCAACATTTAATTCTCATCAAATGAGTCCAAAGAAACGTTCCTGTTACTCTATGAAAATATTGGTAAGAGGAAAATTTCAAACCAATATTTTTGAAATCACAGAAATATTTATTTTGGGCCTTTGACTTAAATCAATGACATATTTGAGATGAATTTATTTCTGTTATATAAGAAATAAAGTTCAAATATTTTTGTAAGTGGCATGTGACCTTGGACTAGTTCCGGAGCTCACATAACAATTTACAGAAAGGTCAAAAAAATGATTTGATGTTTTAAATCAAATCAAAACCAATTGCAGAAAATAGAAAACAGAACAAAATTAGAAAACACAGAAGAGAGAGCAGGCTTACCTGGCTTACCTGTAGCAGCCCACTTCGCGGCCCAGATGGTGGCCCAGCCCACTGGCCGAAGCGGTCGTCTTCTGTCGCCGTTCTGGGAACGGGGGTCCCCAGACTTGCCTGCCTGCGGCCTGCGGCGTGGCTCGAGTGGGGGCCTAGCGCGGCCCATCTTCATCAGCTCAAGCTCATGACCCTCGCGAGGGGCCAAGCCTCGCGGGGCGGATGACAGGAAGCTTCCTCAGAGGCAGCCTCGTTAGGCAGGCTTGCATGGAGACGGAGAGATAAAGGCAGGGGTACCTCGCGAAGAGCCCGTGACGCAAGCTATGACGATCGAGACTAGGTGGGCGCCAGACGGGCGCCGGCCTGCGCAGTGTCCTTGTTTCCTCTTTGGTGCAAAGGGGGCAAGCACATGCCAAGGCATCGGGCAAAGGTTGCCATTCCGGTGCAACAAGACCAAGACCAGCAGAGCAGCAGGAAGGAGGTCACCGTGGAGCCCAAGACGGCGTCATCACCGGTACTTTTGGCAGCCGAAGACCACCTTTGGTCAGGATAACTTGTACTATATGTTCCCCTTGAAAATGGCCAATTGTTGGCGCCCTTCCCGCTCATTATTTGGGGAGAGGCCCAGGGCCTCTATAAATAGAGCTAGCCACCACAGAGTAGAGAGGAGAGGAGAGATCTGGTAGAACCCTAGCAGAGAGAGAGAGGCGACTGAAGTCACCCTAGCAGTTCATTGCACCGTCTCAAGGACACCTCTCGCGAGGTTGTTCTTCCTTTGTACTGTTCATCATCAGCCCCCTGAGGCAATCCACCACACCACACACCGGAGTAGGGTATTACACCACAACAGTGGCCCGAACCAGTATAAACCTTGTGTCCCTTGTGTTGTTCGTTGTTTCCAGCTTAGGTCACACGAGGAGATTGGACGTAGACCGGTAGGGGAGAGATCTCCGCGCGCACCTGAGTGTTCGAACCTCAAGGGTCTGCCGGAACCCGAAATCCGACATTTGGCGCGCCAGGTAGGGGTGCGCAAGAGTCCTCCCTCCTGACGACCCGGTCTCCCCCGACATCGCATCCCGCCCTCATGGCGGACAGCGCGCCGCCCGCTCCAGCAACGAATGCCGACACGGGGGCCAGGGGGCTCCGGTCCTTGGCCCCCACCTTGCGACATGTGCAATGGCTGCGCAAGTTCAGGCCCGAGATGCCGCCGCGCTACGACGGCGCGACGGACCCGATGATTTTCTTGCTGGCGTACGAGGAGGCCATCCTCGGAGCCGGGGGCGACGATTGGATGATGGCCAACTGGTTACCCATGGCCCTCATCGGCAACCCACGCGCGTGGCTCCTCCACCTGCCGACGGCCTCTGTCTCCTCCTGGGAGGAGCTGCGTGACCTCTTCCTCGCCCGTTTTGCCGCACCAGTGCCGCCCGTCGTCGTAGCTCTCCTGGGTGGCTCCCAGGCACCACCCTCGAGTCATCACGTCAAGCCATTCGCCCGCCAGATCAGCACCGCCTCCAAGCGCCGAGAAGCCCCGCGAGCTGGGTGGCGCCCGAGGCTGATCTAACCTTCGACTGAGAGGACCACCCCTTCAACCCCATTGGTTCGGGCATGCTCCCGATGCTATGCACCTCCACCATTTGCCAAGTGGCCATCACCAGGACCCTCATCGACGGTGGTGCCGGCCTCAACGTGCTCTCGGTGGAGGCCTTCAGCCTCCTCCACGTGCCGTTGGAGCGGATCCAGCCCAGCAGGCCTTTCTCGGGCGTCGGAGCCGGTTCCACCGTTTCCTTGGGACAGATCCGCCTCCCGGTGACCTTCGGCACCTGCGACAACTTCCACACGAAGCTGATCGACTTCGACATCGCCCCATTGTCCTCCCCTACAATGCCATCCTCGGCTATCCGGCCTTGGCTCGGTTCATGGCAGCAACTCACCCGGCGTACAACCTCATGAAGATGCCCGGGAGCAGCGGCATGCTCACCGTATTAGGAGACACAAGGGATGCGCTGCAGGTGCTCCAGCTTGTTTTCAGGGCGGCCGCGGTGGCGCAGCCCACTAGTGCCGACGCCCTTGAGCCCAAGGGGGCTGTGCCGGCTAAAAAGAAGCAGCTGTTCACCCAAGACAAGGCGGAAACCAAGAAGGTACTAGTCGACAAGGATGGGTCCACTGGCGCCACCTTCACCATAGGGGCCAACCTCGAGCCCGAGCAGGAGAAGGCCCTGATCAGGTTCCTATGCACAAACAAGGAGGTGTTCACGTGGGAACCAGATCAGTTAGCGGGGGTCCCAAGGGAAGTGATTGAGCATCACCTCAACGTGTGCCCCAATGTGCACCCCGTGAAGCAGAAGGCAAGGCGGCAGTCTACTAAGAAACAGGCTTTCATCATTCAAGAGACACGGAAGATAGAGGCGGCAGGGGTTATTCGCGAGGTCCGCTACCCGGATTGGCTGGCTAATCCGGTCGTTGTGCCTAAGAAGGGAGGAAAAAAGCGCATGTGCGTCGACTTCACCAACCTCAACAAGGCCTGCCCGCAGGATCCATTTTCGCTCCCCCGCATCGACCAGATAGTCGACTCCACTACAGAATGTGACCTATTGTGCTTCCTGGATGCCTTCTCAGGCTATCACCAGATCAAGATGGCGGTAGAGGACGTGGAGAAGACATCTTTCCTGACCTCGTCTGGAGTGTACTGCTACACGTGCATGTTGTTTGGGCTGCGCAACGCAGGCGCGACCTTTCAGCGGCTGATGCACATCGCCTTAGGCCGGCAGCTCGGGAGGAACGCTGAAGCTTACGTCGATGACGTTGTGGTGAATTCTCGTGAGGCAAGAACCCTGATACAGGACCTGGAAGAAACCTTTGCAAGCCTCAATGAAGTGGACCTACGGCTCAACCCGGAGAAGTGCGTGTTTGGAGTCCCCTCAGGCAAGCTCTTGGGTTTCCTCGTATCCCACAGGGGCATCGAGGCCAACCCGGAGAAGGTCAAGGTAGTCAAAGACATGAGCCCGCCGAGGACCCTCAGAAAAATGTAGAAGCTCACCGGGCGTGTGACTGCGCTGGGGCGCTTCATCTCCAAGCTGGGGGAACGAGCGCTGCCCTTCTTCAAGCTGATGAAGAAAAAGAGCCCCTTCGAATGGACTGAAGAGGACGACAAGGCATTCCAAGACCTCAAGAGGTACCTTACCAGTCCACCAGTGATGGTAGCTCCGCGTCCTCGGGAGCCCCTGGTGCTCTACCTTGCGGCCACCCCTACTCCGCTAGCGCAGCCCTGGTGCCGGTCAGGGAGGAGCGCTGTGCCAAGGCCGCGTCGATCGTCCGAAGTGAAGCAAAGCAGAGCCAGGAGGGCCTCACGAAGGCCGCAACTACATCCGGAAAGGAACAGCCGCAGCAGGAGAACGCACCCGGAGCAGGAGAGGCCCCTTCAGGCGACCAAGCACTGGGAGTCCCGTCGTCTCAAGAAACGCCTCGACCTCCGGAGGACGCAAGCTGCGCCAGCACCCTGAACCTCGTCAAGCATGCCGTGTATTTCGTCAACACGGTGCTATGGGACACAAGGGCATGGTATCCCATGCCTCAAAAACTCCTCCTCGCGCTACTAGTGGCCTCACGCAAGCTGCGCCACTACTTCCAAGGACATCCCATCAAAGTCGTCTCAGCATACCCCTTGGAAAGAGTGCTCAGAAGCCCCAACTCAACTGGAAGGGTTGCTTAATGGAACATTGAGCTACAGGCATTTCAGCTAGAATTCGGTACAACCAGAGTCATCAAGGGAGCCGCACTTGCGGATTTCGTGGCAGAATGGGCAGAAGCGCCGGGTCTCGAGGCAGGCAAAGACCGATCACTTTCCCCGGGGAGTGAAGCACCGGATGGCTGGGTCATGTACTTCGATGGGGCATTCTCCTGACACGGTGCGAGAGCTGGCGCAGTGTTTGTGTCCCCTACCCAGGACAAACTTTATTACGCCGTACAACTCTACTTCCAGCATGGAGAAAAGGTCTCCAACAACATAGCGGAGTACGAATGCCTAATAGCAGGCTTGAAGGCCACTATTGCCTTAGGGGTAAAGCGCCTCGTCATCAAGGGCGATTCGCAACTCCTCGTCAACTTCTCCAACAAGATATAAGAGCCAAAGGACGAGCACATGGAAGCCTACCTCGCTGAGGTTCGCAAGATGGAGAAACAATTCTGGGGGCTGGAGTTGCAACATGTGCCTCGCGGCACCAATCGGGAGGCCGATGACATTGCCAAAAGGGCGTCCAGGCGGCTCCCTCAGGATCCTGGTGTCTTCGAGGAGCGGCTCTTCAAACCCTCGGCGGTGCCGCCACTGTCGAGCACGGCGCAACCAAGGGAGGAGCTCCCTCAGCCGCCTGCCTCAGGAGCCCCGGCCAGCGGCCCAGCCTTAGGGGCACGCCTGCTCCTGGCGTTAGAGCCTCAGGAAGGGTGTTGGATTCCAGAGCTCAAGAACTACCTGATGCAAGGGACTCTACTGGAGAATGAGGAGGAAGCAGAGCATGTGGCGTGGCAGGCCACGGCTTATTGCATCAGGGATGGAGAGCTCTACAGGAAGCGACCAAATGATGTGTCCCTACGTTGCATCTCCCGAGAGCAAGGGAAGGAGCTACTGGCGGACATACACGGCGGAGACTGTGGGCACCACTCGTCGTCACGGACCCTCATCGGCAAGGCGTTCCGCAGTGGATTCTACTGGCCCACGATGCTCAACGACGCCGTTGAGCTTGTGAAGGCTTGCGAGGCATGCCAGTTTCACACTAAGCAGATCCATCAGCCTGCGGGGGGTCTACAGACTATACCCCTCTCATGGCCGTTCGCAGTTTGGGGACTGGACATTCTAGGCCCGTTTCCTCAAGCGCTAGGGGGCTATCGCTACCTCTATGTCGCTGTGGACACATTCACCAAGTGGGCTGAGGTGGAAGCCGTCCGCATGATCCCGGTAGGCTGTGCGATCAAATTCATCAAGGGACTCGTGATCCAATTTGGGGTGCCCAACTGCATCATCACCGACAACAGTTCGCAATTCACCAGTAATCTCTTCAAAACATACTGTGCTAACCTTGGAACGCAGATATGCTACGCTTCAGTAGCACACCCCCGGAGCAACGGCCAGGCCGAGCAGGCCAACGCGGAGGTCCTGAGGGGCCTCAAAGCCAGGACCTTCAAGAAGAAGTTGGAGGCCTGCGGCAGGGGTTGGTACGACGAGCTCCAGTCCGTGTTGTGGTCAATCCGCACAACTACGACCAAGCCGACTGGCGAGACCCCGTTCTTCCTCGTCTACGGAGCAGAGGTTGTTCTCCCTCACGAGGTCAGGCGTCGCTCCGCACGGGTCCTGGCGTTCGACGAGACGCAGTAGGACGCCATGCGGGGGACGGATCTTGTGCTGGGGGAGGAACACCGTCGAGAAGCCGCGCTGTGAGCGGCAAGGTATCAACAGGCGCTACGACGATACCACTGCCGCAACATCCGCCCCAGAACTCTTGAGGTAGGGGATCTCATGCTCAGACGGGTTCTCTCCAGGGAGGGGCTGCACAAGCTCTCTCCCATGTGGGAGGGCCCATTCAAGGTTGTTCATGTCTCCAGGCCCGGCTCCACGCGCTTGGAGACCACGGAGGGGGTACCCATCCAGAACGCGTGGAATATTCAGCATCTCCGGAGGTTTTATCCTTGAGCAAGGCCTAGCGCCTAGGAAAGGCCCGGTGCCTGTTAAGAAGGCGAATGCCTGTGAAGCTGCGTTTTGGAAAAGGCCTGGTGCCTGTGAAAAAGGCGAATGCCTGTGAAGCTGCATTTTGGAAAAGGCCCGGTGCCTATGAAGAAGGCGAATGCCTGTGAAGCTATGTTTTGTAAAAGGCCCGGTGCCTGTCAAGAAGGCGAATGCCTGTGAAGCTGCGTTTTGGAAAAGGCCCGGTGCCTGTGAAGAAGCCGAATGCCTGTGAAGCTGCGTTTTGGAAAAGGCCCGGTGCCTGTGAAGAAGGCAAATGCCTGTGAAGCTGCCGCATTTCGAGAAAGGCCCGGTGCCTGTGAAGAAGGCCAATGCCTGTGAAGCTCGCCGCCCGTGACACTCTCACGTAATAATGAGCGGGGCTGTACACGCCCCGGAGTCTCCGGAGTACCGCCCTCGGGCCTCGGGGGCTCCCGCCCATGCCCAGTGGCAGCACTTAGCTTTGCGCTGGTGAGAAGACGTCGAAGACTAGAATAGGTGTCGGACGGGCTTTCCCATTTGCGTTCTGCAGTTGGCTTGTTTGTTCCCATTTGAAATTTTATTGGAGTTGCTGACGTTCCTGGCTTGTGACTCTTTGTCCTTCTTGCTCGCTTGCCTCATTTTCTCTCGCACAAGTCTCGCGAGGGAGGTTCATGGGCGCCCTCGCGAGTGTTTTCTGCCCCCAGCGTTTGGAGCTTTCCTATCCCTGTCCTCTGCGGGAGCATCCCTCCTAGTCCGTGCCCCAAGGGCATCGCGACACGAGCGCAGGACCTGGGCCGATAGCCCCCACAACTAAGACCATAAGTTACCCCTCCTACTGATCCTTCCAGGGCATGAAGCGCACGAGGAGGCCCCGACCTCGGGAGGCGAGGACCGCACCAAGCCCCACCGAGCTAAAATAGTTCCCGCGCATGGGTGCGTGGCGCAGAAACACAGCGCAGAAATAGCGGACACAGCGTGATGGTTAAACAACAGCAGTTCTAGCACGCCTCCATGAGGCCCTACATTACTTTCTATTTTCTGCGTAGGATAAGAAATAAAACAAAACGGGCGTGATTCGTCCTGCGCCAACCCACAACGAAGGCTTGAGCTGCTCCTGGGGCTCAGGCGGATCCCCCCTCTCGCTTCACCGGGGCGCGACGACGGGCTGACCCGCTACCTTCACACAGGCGGGCGCGACGGCGAGGGGGCTGGTCGCGGCCCCCGCTGGAGGAGCTGCTGCCTAAGAAGGGGTCTGTACGCCGGTCGCCATCTTCATCCTGGTCAGTGCCGGGGCTGGGCAGGCGGCCGCGGTCGTCGTCTTTAGGGCAGCACCCGGCACGACGACCGTCTTCCCCGAACACCCTCACGTAGAGGGTGGCGTACATGGTGCACCACCGGCTCAGGCCGCGTGCTCGGGCAAACATTTGCCAGCCGCATGTCAGAGCCCCATTCCCAGAAACAGAGACCTCCAGCGACGCCCAGGAGGCCCTGCTACAGCATCCGTCTACCTGGAGCCAGAAGCCGCAGCGGGCGCTGGCCGGCAGGTCATCTACGAAGAAACGAGGGAGCTGGAGCCTGGTGCTGGATGGGTCCGCCAACCACACGACAAACTCTGGCAGCACCTCCGCAGAGCGAAAGGGTGGCCTAGGGGGGCGCACACCCACAGCGGGCCCCTTGTCGGCAACCAGGCGCTCACCACCGCGCAGGGAAACGCCTCCATGGCCGCAGGAGGCGACCACGGGGACCGTGGTATACTTGCGAGGGCGGCCTCGGCCGCGCTTGGTCGGGGGGCAGTTAGGCCCTGCCTGGGGGGCCTTTCCTTTCTCTGCGGCCAAGAACCTCTTTGGGGCCATGGGGACGGCAAGTAGCCAAGCAGAAGAAAGGGAGCAACAAGAAGGGACGGGATGAAGGGGCTCGCACGGCCCCGTACTTATAGCTGGAGGAGGCCAACCGCCGAGTACCATGATCGCAGGAAATCATGATTGGTTTCTCTGCATGCAGGGACTTACCAAGTCGTGCGGTCACCGAGGCGTTGTGGGGAAGCGCAGTCGCCCACGTCCAATCAATCGCCATGTGGCGCCCTAGGCTGCAGGCTGTTAGGGCCCGTGGCGCTTCACGCTTGCCCCTTCGCTTTCCTGCTAGGCCAAGCCCGGGCGCGCCTTGGGCATTGGGGCTACTGTCGGCATTCTGGGAACGGGGGTCCCCAGACTTGCGTGCCTGCGGCCTGCGGGGTGGCTCGAGTGGGGGCCCAACGTGGACCATCTTCATTAGCTCAAGCTCAAGACCCTCGTGAGAGGCCAAGCCTCGCGGGGTGGACGACGAGAAGCTTCCTCAGAGGCAGCCTCATCAGGCAGGCTCGTGAGGAGGCGGAGAGATCATGGGAGGGGTACCTCGCGAAGAGCCCGTAACGCAAGCCATGACGATCGAGACCAGGCGGACGCCGGCCTGCGCAGTGTCCTTGCTTCCTCTTTGGTGCAAAGGGGGCAAGCACAGGCCAAGGCATCAGGCAAAGGTTGCCATTCCGGTGCAACGACACCAAGACCAGTAGAGCGGCAGGACGGAGGTCACCGTGGAGCCCAAGACGGCGTCATCACCAGTAATTTTGGCAGCCGAAGACCACCTTTGGTCAGGATAACTTGTACTATATGTTCCCCTTCAAAATGGCCAATTGTTGGCGCCCTTCCCGCTCATTATTTGGGGAGAGGCCCAGGGCCTCTATAAATAGAGCTAGCCACCACAGAGTAGAGAGGAGAGGAGAGATCTGGTAGAACCCTAGCAGAGAGAGAGAGAGGTGACTGAACTCACCCTAGCAGTTCATCGCACCAGCTCAAGGACACCTCTCGCGAAGCTGTTCTTCCTTTGTACTGTTCATCATCAGCCCCCTGAGGCAATCCACCACACCACACACAGGAGTAGGGTATTACACCACAACGGTGGCCCAAACCAGTATAAACCGTGTGTACCTTGTGTTGTTCGTTGTTTCCAGCTTAGATCACGCGAGGAGATTGGACGTAGACCGGTAGGGGAGAGATCTCCACGCGCACCCCAGTGTTCGAACCTCAAGGGTCTGCCGGAACCCGAAATCCGACATCTTCAACCTCTGCTAGTAGGCAGAGGTGTTGTGACGTGCGCGCGCCCGAGGCCTCCACCTCCTGCTTCCTCCTCCCCGCCCTTGTTCGAGCGCCTGGAGACGCCACGACACCCCCCGAACCTCTCTCACTCTCCCCCGTGCTTACCCCCTCCTCTAGTCCCTCTCCACCTCGCACCCGAGCGTAGCGCAGCGCACCGCCGAGCACCACCGCAGCCATCGGGCACTCCACGCCTCGCCGTCCGGTCCCCTAGCTCCGCCCCGACGCCGTGGAGCCGCACGACAAAGCACGCGACCGCAGGAGGCCTGCAATGCCGTCACCAACGTCATCTTCAACCCCCGACCTCCGAGATCACCGACAACGCCCCGATGACGTCCGACCTTCCCCGAGCCCGTCGAGACGCGTTTTGCAACCGCTGTGAGCTCACGGACCTACTCTCCCTCCTTTCCTACTCGCGTTCATGCTCTAGCTCCGTTCCCCATCTCCGCCGAAGCTCGCCGCCACCATTGCCAATGAGCTCCGTGCTCTTGAGCTCGGCCGCTCGCCCGAGCATCACCAGTGTGCTCGCAGCGCTCCTGGGAACCTGAAGCACCCACGGGTTCTCCCTGCCGTGCCCTGTAGCACCATGTCTGCCGTTGCCCGAGCTCCGGCCGCCGCCCAAGTGGTCGCCGCCGTAGATCCCGACCTCCCCTCGCCCAGCCGCCTGCTCCGTTGGATGCGGAGCATGTCCAACAGCCCATAGGGCGAAACTGCGAGCCCAATGGTCGTCGGATGGCAAAACCCGACGCCTCCGCCATGCGGAATGGTTGCCGCCAGCCAGATTCCGGCGTGGCCAACGTGGCGACAGCATTAGTTGCTAATGAGCCCACTAATCACCCCTCTAGAGCCACTGACGTGTGGGACCCTGAGCCTAATTAGGTTAGTCTAATTTTCTGTTAAGATTAGTACTAATATGTGTGGACCCCACGTGTCAGCTTTGACTTGGTCAAATCAGTTTTGACCGGTCCCACCTGTCATCCACCCAAACCAGCCCTGAGACACTGACGTGTGAGTCCTAGCCGTCAAGTTTGACCTGGGCTGTCGCCTTTGACTTGTTGACATCATGCTGACCCTATGATGATGCAGTAATGCTTTTCTGGATTTTAAATAAATCTATTTGATTTATTTATTTTCACAAAATGCCCTAAACTTCAAAAATCCATAGGAAATAATCTATAACTCCAATGGAAATAATTTATATATGAAAAATGATCAGAAAAATCCAAAGAATCTGTTTATGGAATTTGCATGCATGTTAGAGCAACTTATGTCCTCTGTTTAGGACAATTCAATTAAATGGCATTTAAGAACGCACATATGGAGTTTGAATTTGAACCTAGTGTTCAAACCAACTCCATTTAACTTGTTGCTAGTTGCATTAGGCCAATCAACAGCACATTTCCATGTCTCATTCATGCATCATATTGTTTCATGGCATTATTGTGTTTCTTCTTTGTTTGTCAGTGGTTGTTCCCTCTCGATAGACGTGTTCGATGACACCGATGAAGAGCTATATTATCTTCAGAAGTGCCAGGCAAGCAAAACCTCCTTGTTCTTTCCGATACAATCCCACTCTCTCGCTCCTTCTCTCTTTTACTACATTAGGACAACAACGATTCAACTGTTACATGCTGCGGTAGTTGAACCCCTTTCCTCTGCATGACCTGTCATTGCCACAGTAAATAGATGAAACCCACTAGCATGAGTAGGAGTTGTTTGAGCCCTGATGTGACTACTCATTCATGCTTGTTTTCCATGCCTGCTACTACTTAGAGTTGAGTCAGGTCTGATTCATCGGGGATGAATTGGAATGATGTGAACATGTCCTACTGTTGAGAGCTAATTGTGTGAGAGGCCATGTAGGAGTACATGGTGGGTTGTCTCATTGCAGCCGTCCTCAGGAACTGAGTTCTGTGTTTGTGATCCATGAACAGTTACTACCACACATTGGGTTCCGGTAACTCGACCCCTCTCGGCTTATTAATCGCCTTGATCTCTGTCAAGGAGTTGCAAATAGTTTCTGGTGTTTGTAGGATATGTGTTGGGGGCCGTGCGTAGCGCTAACCCTAGGGGTGGGCTATGTTGCGGTAGAGACACGAGGTATGGTGTACC
This sequence comes from Triticum dicoccoides, assembly GCF_002162155.2. NCBI lineage: Eukaryota > Viridiplantae > Streptophyta > Magnoliopsida > Poales > Poaceae > Triticum > Triticum dicoccoides. Next base: position 317,677,941 of record NC_041388.1, read on the forward strand.
GGGACGCCTGTTTGGTGCCTCGGGAACCCTTCTCTAATTGTTTGGGGCCATGAGCGACACCCCGGCCGGATCTCCTTGCGGATGAAACCCGAATAGGTGATAAACCTGGACTAGAGACTTGTGTGGTTAGTCAGGTCGTGGTCGACTCCCTCGTCAGGCTTCCGCTTGAAGGTTGCTGAGATACACGACGTGTACATGGTGGTAAGTGGCGAGACGTGCGTGAAGAAGTACACCACTATAGGGTTAACATCATCTATTCGAATAGCCGTGTCCGCGGTGAAGGACTTCTGGGTTGCCTGTACAGTTCTTAGACAAGTGAAAGTGGATACTCTAAAATGCGCAAGATAAGCGTGAGTGCTATGGATGGCGTTCTCATAGGGAGACGGGAGTGGATCCATAGTGGTGTATTGATATGGAGAATATGTGGACTCGTGTGTGCCACCTCAAAAGAGTTACTTCCAGTCGTAGTTCAGGATAGCCATCGGGTCAAAGCTGGCTTGCTGCAGTTAAACTCCACCATGCCTTTGTTGATACCAATGCATATGTAGATAGTTCTGATGTAAGTCTTGCTGGTACATTTGTACTCACATTTGCTTATTTTATGTTTTGCAGAGAGACTTCAGTCTCGCTAGTAGTTCCGCGTGGACTCCGACATTTAGCTTGTTACCTCCGCTATGATCTTGTAATCTTGGGAGGGTCTTGTAGATAGTCAGGCTTCTCAGCCTTTTTCATTCGTAGTCGTCTGTACTCAGACATGTTTATGCTTCCGCTCGATGCTTGTATGCTCTGTATGTTGGGTCATGAGACCATGATTGTAATACTTGGCTCCTCGGAGCCTAATGAATAAATACTTGAGTCATAGAGTTATGTTGTGATGCCATGTTGTATTTTCACATATCGAGCATATTGTGTGTATGATTGAAATGCTTGGTATGTGTGGGATCCGACAGCCTAGTTGTTTATCCTTGGTAGCCTCTCTTACGGGGAAATATATTCTTGTGCTTCCATGAGCCATACTAGTCCGCTACAGCCCGGTTCATCGGAGTCCTGCTAGTCCAGCACTACTGCTCTGGAACACTTGACTGGCCGGCATGTGATTCACTTCATTCATGTGTCTGTCCCTTCGGGGAAATTTCACGCGGTGACATCCGGAGTCCTACCTAGCCTGCTACAGCCCGGTTTACCGGAGTCCTGTTAGCCTAGTGCTACATCTCGGATTCGCATGCTGCGGACCGACATGCTCGATGTTGATTCATGTATGCCTGTCCCCGTATGTTAGTGCCACTTTGGGTTCACGACTAGTCATGTCGGCCCGGGTTCTCTGTCATATGGATGCTAGCGACACTATCATATACATGAGCCAAAAGGCGCAAATGGTCCCGGGCCATGGTAAGGCGACACCCGTGGGGATACCGTGCGTGAGGCCGCAAAGTGATATGAGGTGTTACCGGCTAGATCGATGTGACTTGGAATCGGGGTCCTGACAGCTTTGGTATCAGAGCCTGACTGCCTGTAGGATTACCAAGCCAAACTGGTCGAAGTTCAGTCTAGAAATGCTTTAGTTATATAAGGGAATTGATTGTGCAAGGGAACGTAAGGCTCTTTTTACTTCTTATACCCTATGCCCTTCTGATCTGAGTCACCCTCTTCTTTTTTGCGGGGATTAAGAACTAGGCTTTCCCATCTTCTATCAGGATCACGTGTTGGTTATATGATTGTTGGTTTCAAGCCCGAGTTCAGTTCCTACTACTTCTGTGTGTTGACAGTTGATCTCAGAACTTTTATATTGTGATGTTAATTGGTTATGCCACCATTTTATAGGATGTCTCAAATCATTTTGAGCATTTACAGTCGTTATGCTGTCCGAGTCATCCCAGGTTTCTAAATAGTTTGATGCACTTGCAAATCCCTTCTTTCCGGTCCCGATGTCCCTTTTTGCCAGTTCAACCACACTAATCGGTGAGTTGAGGTACTCTATTGCCTCGACGTATATGTTGGAGCTATTATTATGACCCTAGGTGTCTTAGGGAGTTGCCTAGTAATCTAGCAATGCTTTGTATTCCCAGTGTGATGATTCTGGCCATTATTCTCGAAAGCATCCCGTGATGCCATTTAGCTAGTAGGCATTCTAATTCTGGGTTCTTGAACCCAAGATTCACTCTACTTAATTCTTGTGGATAGTATTGCTCGTTCCTTTAGGATATTAGTGACCTTGTGATAGTCTTCGAGGTCCGTGGTATATCATTCTTCCAAATACCATGAACCATCCTTGGTAGAAGTTCCTCGTTGAACCAAAATATCACAACAAGAGTGCTCTCGATGAGTTCTCGATTATATATTGTGACTCTGCCAATTCTACCTCTCTGCATGGGTTATTTGGAAGAAACCTGTTGAACTTGGTTCGACATATTAATCTATGCATCCACAACTCAGAAAGATATATGTCCCCTTGAGTTGTCCCTCCTCATTTGTATTCCGACCATCGTCTATCAATTGATAGTCAGGAGTAATTGTGCATCCGTGTTATTGATGCTTATTATTCTTGTGGTCCGTCAAGCCATTCTATTTCAGAATGACTAGGAGAAACAAACTCCAGTACCTCATCCATATACAAGGTTGGGTCAAAATTGTCAGGACCCCGATTCTAAGTCACACCGATCTAGCATGTAACACTTCATATCACTTTGCGGCCTCACACACGGTATTCCCACGGGTGTCACCTTACCATGGCCCGGGACCATTTGCATCTTTTGGCTCACGTATATGATAGTGTCGCTAGCATCCACATGACAGAGAATCCGGGCTGACGTGACTAGTCGTGAACCCAAAGTGGCACTAACTTACGGGGAAAGGCATACATGAATCAACATCGAGCATGTCGGTCAGCAGCGTGCGAATCCGGGCTGTAGCACTGGGCTAACAGGACTCCCGGAACCCGGGCTATAGCAGGCTAGTGAGGACTCCGGATGTCACCGCGTGACATTTCCCCGAAGGGACATACATAGGAACGAAGTGAATCACATGCCGGCCAGTCTAAGTGTTCCGGAGCAGTAGTGCTGGGCTAGCAGGACTCCGATGAACCGAGCTGTAGCGACTACTATGGCTCATGGAAGCACAAGACTACATTTCCCCATAAGAGAGGCTACCAAGGATAAACAACTAGGTTGTCAGATCCCACACATACCAAGCATTTCAATCATACACACAATATGCTCGATATGTATAAATACAACATGGCATCACAACATAACTCTACGACTCAAGGTATTTATTCATTAGGCTCCGAGGAGCGAGATATTACAAACATGGGTCTCATGACCCAACATTCAGAGCATACAAGCAACAAGCACATGTGGAAGCTTAACATGTCTGAGTACAGACATCTACAAATGAAAAAGGCTGAGAAGCCTAACTATCTACAAGGCCCTCCCAAGGATACAAGATCGTAGCTGAGGAAACAGGCTAAACGTCGAAGTCCACACAGAACTACTAGCGAGACTGAAGTCTCTCTGCAAAACATAGAATAGGCAAACGTGAGTACAAATGTACCCAGCAAGACATACATCAAAACTAGCTACATATGCATCATTATCAACAAAGGGGTGGTGGAGTTTAACTGCAGCAAGCCAGCTTTGACTCAGTGGCTATCCTGAACTATGACTGCAAGTAACTCTTTTGAGGTGGCGCACACGAGTCCACATATTCACCATATCAATACTCCACTATGGATCCGCTCCCGTCTCCATACGAGAACTCCATCCATAGCACTCACGCTTATCTTGCGCATTTTAGAGTATCCAATTTCACTTGTCTATGAACTATGCAAGGGGTCCAAGTTTCCATATCCAAGGAATCCGACTATTCGAATAGATAATGATAACCCTGCAGGGGTGTACTTCTTCACACATGCTCTCGCCACTTACCACCATGTACACATCGTGTATCTCAGCAACCTTCAAGCGGAAGCCTGGCGAGGGAGTCGGCCACGACCTGACTACCCAACGAGTCTCTAGTCTAGGTTTATCTCCTATTCGGGTTCCATCCACAAGGAGATCCGGCCGGGGTGTCGCTCACGGCCCCAAACGATGTGTGCAGGGTTCCCAAGCCCACCATCCGGGTGCCACTTGGTACACCTGCCACTGTGCCTAGTCTGTCCAAAGCCCACCTATACCGGGTGCCACTTGGTAGACTACTAACACTACCTACAAACACCAGAAACTAGTTGCAACTCCTGGACAGTGATCAGGTTGATAAATAAGTCGAGAGAGCTTGGAGCGCCCGGAGCCCAATGTGTGGTAGTAACTGTTCATGGATCACAAACACAAAACTCAGTTCCTGAGGATGGCTGTAATGAGACAACCCACCATGTACTCCTACATGGCCTCCACACTTAGCTCTCAACAGTAGGACATGTTCACCACATTCCAATTCACCCCCGATGAATCGGACCTGACTCAACTCTAAGCAGTAGCAGGCATGACAACAAGCATGAATGAGTAGGCATATCAGGGCTCAAACAATTCCTACTCATGCTAGTGGGTTTCATCTATTTACTGTGGCAATGACAGGTCATGCAGGGGAAAGGGGTTCAACTACCGCAACATGTAACAGTTGAATCATTGTTGTCCTAATGCAGTAAAAGAGAGCAGGTGCGAGAGAGAGAGAGTGGGATTGTATCGGAATGAACAAGGGGGTTTTGCTTGCCTGGCACTTCTGAAGATAGTATAGCTCTTCATCGGTGTCATCGAATTCATCGCTGGATCAACACCTACTGAGGAGGGACAAACACCGGCAACTGAGAAAGAACACAATCAACACATGACGATATGCAACAATATGATGCATGCTATGACATGGTAATATGAATGTGTTTTGGGCTAATGCAAGCTAGAATATATTGAAGTGAGTCCATTTGAACCAAAGATTCAAATGCAAACCCATTTTATGAAGTCATATTAGTGCATTAACTTGATTCACCTAAACAGCAAGGTTAAAGTGTTCTAACATGCATGAAACTAGTACAGATGGAAAGATTGGATTTTTCTGATCATTTTTCATATATAATTTATTTCATTCTCAGGTACGGTTGATTTTATATGATTTTTAGAAGTTTAAAACATTTTCTAGAATTTCCAGGATTATATTAATCCAAAAAATCATTAATGACGTCAGCACTATGTCACTAATGTGTCAGCAGGTCAACCGAGTTGACTAGGGTCAAACCTGACCAGTGGGTCCCACTGGTCAGTGTCACAGTGCTGGCTTGGTTCACTGATGGGTGGGGCCGATCAAGTGCCACGTCAGCATGGTCAACGCTGACGTGTGGGGCCATAGTGGTTAACTAAACTAAACAGGAATTAAACTGCGGTTATTTAAGGGTGTGGGGCCCATATGTAAGTGGGTCAGGGGGGTAATTAAGCTGGGTAATTATTGCCTAACGACGGTGCCACGTCAGCGTCGCCGGAGTTCAACGCCGACGAGCACACAGACGCGGCGGCATCCACCCTAGAGGCCACGACAGCGACAACTAAGGGCACCAGGGGGTTGCCCTTGCCCTTGCGCATCTAGCAGAGGTAGCAGCAGGTTGCGAGGCCACCGAAATCGACGGCGGCGATGGAAAAAGCGGCGGCCGGAGCTCGGTGGTTGCGGCTGGGAGGGCTAGAGCTCGGGGGCGAGGGAGCTGAGCAGCGCAGCGGCATCTACACAGCACATGGAAGAAATCTGCAAGCTCGGTTTGGTCTTTGGGGCTTGCTAGCGACAGCAGTGACGAGCGCGGCGGCGAGAAGCTCTCGGCCATGGCGGGGCTATGGCGTAGAGGGCGGGCGCGACCAGGGGAGAATGGGGAGACGATGCGGGTGCTCACAGCGCGTCCGATGGCGTCGTCGGCGAGGTCGGGGGCGGTCGGGTTGCTGCCACTACTAGGAAAAGGGCTACTAATGGCGCACCAGTTTTGCCTACTAATGGCACACTACTGGTGCGCCATTAGTATCACGCCACTAGTATTTCTTACTAATGGCGCACCGCGTAGTGCGCCATTAGTATAGAGCACCATGCGCCATTGGTATATGGCATACTAATGGCGTACTGTTGGGTGATGCGCCATTAGTATGAATATTAGGTTTTTTTACTTTTCAGAATTTTGCACAGGTTACAAAATATATTATTGGACAGAATATAGACAGCACCCCATAGCAAGAGCAGATTCATCGAATACAATAGAAGATTAGTCTCCGAATACAATTCATCATATTAGTCTCTGAATTCAAAAGATCGAACAAAGATAAAACATTACAAGTCTCGAGACCGCGAGTAGCGAGTTTGTCGGAAGTAATACTAATCCTAACAAGTCCTACTAATCATCATCATACAACTTCTACTTGTTATTAATAACAAGTCATACGATCATCATCTTGATAGTCATCGAACCAACCCTACTTAATTGTTCTTAGCACATGATCATCCGTATTAGGCAGGACCTAAATACCCTATTTAAGGTAAAATAGCATAAAACAATATAGACCCTGACTCTCCATTATGGAGAATGAAGAACATCCTGTCTCCAATTCTTGTGCTTCGCTTCCTTTTGCTTCCAAGAACCTCCTTACGACTGTCCATACATTTTTTCCATCCTTTGATATTCATGTCTCCAATTCTTTTAGAAATCTCGTATGGACAGTTGAGATTCGTAGGATGACATGGCTGTATGTTCAAAACATTAAGACTACCTTTCTTATACATCAAATGAGGCACACAATTCTTTGGGATTATCTGTTGAAAAACATAGTAATAACTTCATAGTTAGCAATGATTTACTAGTTTTAGAAGTATGCAAAAGATGCACGGATGTCGTAATAGTAAAAATCTTACCAGGGTATCTCCATGGTAGTTACCGTAGTTGAACACATGCACTAGTGGCACGTATTTACCATAATGTTGAGGAGTTTGATTGTGGATATTGTAATTCTCAATGTCAGTACAAAATCCGACCAGATGATTTTTCTCCTTGTAAGTTGTTAATTCGGAGCCATCGGTGTAGTGGGTTTTGTCTACCATCTCCCGCACATTCTTTGAACATTAAAAATAAGCTGTCAACTATTTTGAAATAAACAATATATAGCTAATAACTATGTATGAGAAACTCACATAGCGGTAGAACTGGAGGCGTATCAACAAGGACCCAAATGTCCATATTGTCTTGGTCGATGTCAGGATTACCAAGATCCATGGTTATAAGAATACCCTCATCAAAACCATACATCTTGCAAAATACTTCCCAATTTTTGCAACCAAAATGGGTTACGCTCTCAGAATTATATAGATTTACTTCAAAGTCCACATCGTGATGAGTCCTTAGGTGAATTTTCTTTGTTTCAGAAATTTCATGGTCTTCAAAATCCATCCTCTCCAAGATATAGCATCTTGCATGGCATGGGATAAGCTATACTCAAATTGTAAAAGATGAAAATTACATGTTGAAATAATTGAAGTCATGCTTAATTATGAAAATAACACTTGTCGTCATTGTGTACCGTTTCAACTTCGAAGGTCTCCTCGAGCTTAATGCTGAAGCACCAATCATCGTCCAGGTGAGGCATGTCGCACAGACCTCAATCGTCGTGGCACCCTAGCACTCCCCCGGGAGACTTTCATCATCCGATGATGATGACGACATATCCTACGTTCATAATTCAAAACTACATCATTTAGGGTTTGTCGACACCGAGGCATCCTAATAGCTAAGCTTTTATCATTTAGGGTTTGTCGACGCTGAGGAACCCTAAAAGCCTAAGCTTTCATCATTTAGGGTCTTATCGACACCGAGGCACCCTAAAAGCCAAGGTTTCATCATTTAGGGTTTGTCGACATCGAGGCACCCTAAAAGCCTAAGCTTTCATCATTTAGGTTTTGTCGACGCCGAGGCACCCTAAAAGCCTAAGCGTACATCATTTAGGTTCTCATCGACACCGAGGCACCCTATAGAAGCCAAGTTAAGTTTTCATCATTTAGGGTTTTTCGATGCCGAGGCACCCTAGGTTGGGCCTAATCACTTGGCACTAATCACTTGGCTCTATTGCCACCTATGATGGGTTTATCATCTAGGCTTTATCGATGCTAAGGAGAATTCTAAGTTGGGCCTAATCACTTGGCTCTATTGCCACCTATGGTTTAATGCAGCAAGAATGGCGGGGCAGTTGATCCTACTTAACTAAGTATTAAGATACCCCGGCCCATGCATTAGTCGCAAGTACCCCATATGTCCTATTTTTAGCAAAGTCATGCTAAAATTAACGGAAAATTTCGGCATGACCTTTGCTGAAAATAGGACATATGAAGTCATATTAGTTTGATTATGGTCAGAGACAAAACCCAGCAAACTAGCAAGATGATCATCATATTTGCAAGTCATTACTTGTCAAATACAGAAGAAGGAACAATTTATTTGTGACATAGTTGGCCCATACAGAAGAAGCAACACCCTGCACTAGCCAAAAACAAGTGAAGTTTCACCCATATAAGAACAACTTTATAAAATCAGAGAAGTTGCTATGTTTTTTCTACTGCTAGGAAAAACATCACTCATTGGAAAAGAAAATCTCAGTACCAGCATTTTGAATTTTGAAATGAAATACAGTAGTAGTATTAGTAGTATATGGAGTAGTATCTTGTCTAGTAGTAGTATTAGTTGTATATGGAGTAGCAAGTTTTGCCTCAGAGACCGCAAAAGCTATGTTTTTTCTCAATTCAGATAGCTAAGTGGAAAACCACCTCAAGTTCTGTTTTAATACTCTATTTCTCAATGCCTGCAATTGGTTTCATAGCTTTGTGTTACTATACAGACCTATTTAACCCTAGGCACTTTGCATATACAAGCTATATAGTCTGAAATCAAATGCATACAGCTGAGACAAGCATCGACCATAGCACTCCACATCCATGAAATTGTACAGAGGGGGGGAGAGGCGAGACAAGTGGTCACCTTGGTGACAGGGGAACCAAATCCAAACAAGTCGAACCCACAGCAGTAGCTTCTCTGTATCCAAGTTGAACCAAGTCCTTCCTTCACACAACACAACAGCACAACACAGCTATAGATGAGAATGCGTCAGAGATTGGAGGAGATGAAGAAGAAAATCAGCAAGAGACAACCGGAAAAGGGATTCATACCCTGTTCTCCTGCTCGACTGCGGGGAGGTCGCGGGCCTCCTCTCCTGTTGGACGTGGGGCCTCCTCTCCTGGTGGACGTGGGGCGGCTTCGAGGTTTCTAGCGTTTTGAGGGGGGAGGCGGGGCTTGGGGCGGAGGCGGCGCTCGAGGGGGAGGAAGGGGAGAGGGAGGCGTCGGGGGCGCGTGGGCGGCTGCGGCGCAGTGGGTCGGGGCAGCGGCGGCGGCGACGCGGTGGAGGGAGGGACGAGGGAGGGAGCGGCGCGGTGGAGGGAGAGGGACGAATCGAAGTAGTCTGGCGAGAGGGAGGGGGAAGGAGCGGCGCAGTGGTGTATGGATGGGGGAAGATTACTAATGGCGCACCCCGAGGCGGTGCACCATTAGAATGTTTTTTTTCATAGCAATGGCGCACCAGCGCGACAGTGCGCCATAAGTATTCTTTTTTTAGATAGCAATGGCGCACCAGCCACCCGTGCGCCATAAGTAAGATTTTTTTTACTATTTTTAAAAAAATGAATATGAATATGAATATGAATATGAAAGAGTAATATTTTTTATAAAAACAGTAATAATTGTTGTTTAACAACAATTGTAGTCTACACTTTATTATTATTATTTTTTTAAATGAATATGAATATGAAATAGTAATATTTTTTATAAAAACAGTAATAATTTTTTAAAAAATATCATCAAATTTGTTATTTGAAAATATCATCGGCGGCGGCGGAGCGGGGGAGGGTGCGGGGGGTGCTCGTC
>NC_041388.1:317688193-317688533 GCF_002162155.2 Triticum dicoccoides
TCGGCGGCGGTGGAACTACATATGTACGTGGCGACCGAGAAGCACCGCATATACCCTCTCCCAGCTGTGAGGGTCAACCTGGAACATGATCCCTTGGATCTGTCGGTGAAGGCCTTCGAGATGAGCGGGAGGTTATGCCTCGCCGTAAAAGTGCCCGGCTTCCCTCCGACTCTTCAGTTATGGGTTATGTCTCTGCCACCGCAGGACCAGTGGGCCGACAGTGACGACAAAAAGTTGTGCTGGGATTTGCACTACAGCTTCACCGCATACTACACCAACAATAATGTACCGACTAGCGTTTGGTTTGACAATGGCGAGAAGACGTTGTGCGTCAGGCAAG
>NC_041388.1:317689054-317710212 GCF_002162155.2 Triticum dicoccoides
AGAGTGCGCCATTACTAGTTTAAACTAGTAATGGCGCACTTTGCAACGGTGCGCCATTAGTAGTTTTGCAAAAAATAGAATAAAAAAATACAGTAGTGGCGCACTCCATGGCTGGTGCGCCATTACTAGTTAGAACTACTAATGGCGCACTTTGCCCGGATGCGCCATTAGTATGTTTGTAAAAATGGAAAAAAATTGTTACTTGTGGCACACCTTGTGCCCGGTGCGCCATTAGTGTCTTCCACACTAATGGCGCATCGCCACATGGTGCGCCATTAGTATATAGTAGTGGCGCACCACTTCTCTGGTGCGCCATTAGTGTCAATTTCATCTATAGCCCTTTTCCTAGTAGTGCGCAAATCGACGACGACGGTTGTCGGTGTAGAGGACGAAGACAACAGCGTTGGCGGCGCTGCGGGCGCTCCGGCGTCGTTTGTCTTGGCGGCGATGAGGAGCAGGTCATGGTGGAGCTTCCAGAGAGGGAAAAGGGGGCGCGGGGTCGGCGGTCGCTTCGGAAACGGCGGCGGCGCGCTCATGACCGGCTCGGCCATGGGGAGGAACGAGAGAGGGAGGTGATGGGGAGAGTGAACGAGGGGTCCGGGGTGTGCGTGGCGTCTCCAGGGCATTGAGGAGGAGCCACGCAGGCTGGGAGGGAGGAGGTGGCCAGGGCGCGTGCCCACGCGCGGCGACCACACGCCGTCCTGCCTACTGGCAGGAGGTTGAAGACGGTGGGGGCACCTACTGGGCTGGGCCAACAGTGCTGGGCCGCAGCTGGGCTGCCAGGTAGGTTAGGTAGGTGGCCTAGTGGCCTTCTCTCCCTCTCTTTTATCATTTGTTTCAGTTTTTCTAATTTCTGCTACTGTTTTGCAAATAAAATACTAACCAAAACACTTTGGTTAATTCTGTAAATTTTTGTGAGGAATATTTGAATTATTTTCAAACCAGACAACAAATTTCAGAATATTTGGAGCAACCAATATTTAATGGTAATTTTAAACTCCAACTCAATATCATAATGATTTAATTCAATGACCAAAATGTCCTGGAAAAATATGCATCATCTCTGGTAGAGGCTTTTACCTTTTTCCATAAATCATGAACATTTTAAAAGGATATTTTGAGGTCATTGAAAATATTTTGGTTGAACCTATTTGAATTGCATTTGTGCTAGGGTTTATCAATCCCCAATTCAAATTTCTTAAATTTAAATATGATGACATGAATGCTTTCATGCAACTAGTTACAAGCAAATCTAGGGCCGTGTCAACTCACCCCCACTAAACAAGAATCTCGTCCCAAGATTCAAGACATGAAGTAAGAAGACAGAGGGGTCACAAAACTAACACGATCTTCATGATCCAAACTCCCTTCTCGAAGATGTTGATTCATTACTTCAAATCGATCTTGACGTCCTTGCTTTCGAGGTCTTCATCCAACTATGATGTCAGAAGAGAGGAAACTCGACAGAATTCGACCTTCACGAAGATCAAGCGATACACGATCAACTCATGGAATGAGACGAAAGAACGTCTCTTGAGCCGAGACACAAGTCACACATCAAGAGGGTGATGGAGAAGCAGATGACGAAGGTCCAATTTGGTAGGCAACAATCCCACGCTTGAAAGGATGGTGGATGCATTTCAAAGTAGCGAGGAGCTAAATTGCCATGATTCCATAACGGGGCACCTTAGAGTAGGTGGCTCATTGAATTATTCCCTTAAGTGGCAAAAAGAATTACTTTTGATCCATAGACCATTGAAACTCTTTATACCAGCCTAAGGCAATCACAAACGATCTTTTGACGGGGTTCGAAAGGATCAGACTAGAATGGATGATGTGGACTACCTTGTTGAAGACAACACAATGGATGATTTTGTTTATCATCGGAAATGCGTGGAATCCATGGTAGGACCACTTTTGAAGATGATCCTGAATAAGAATTACTATGGAGGCAACCCATAGTGAAATGGCACAAAGACGGTGTAAGCTAGGAACAAAATGCAAATGTTGGAATGATCCAACCATCATATCTGCCTGAGATTCAGATCTGGTTAGTAACAAGATACTTCAGACTCAACATGTCTGCAAAAGAAAGTTTGCAACACAATTCGACAAGATAACGTTGCGAGATTCTCGGGAAATGAACTACGATAGCAAGGTCCAAAATATGAGCTGGTTCTGCTACACACATGTGAACACGTTGTCCAAGACAAGCATGACCACATGGAAGTCTTACAACAAACACTACCGAGTTCTGGTTGGGAACCATCATCGAGGATAGCAAAGTCCTTATTGAAGTCATGATTAGCTCTTAAGAAGGAACTTCTTCTCCTAAAACAAGTCAATCAGTGGCTTGCTGTGCTAGGGATACATATGGAATGAAGGTTGCAAGTCTCCAGACCACATAATACTTCGCATGTGCATGATTAACTTGGGATGATTCCAGAGGAAGCAAAACTACTTTCTCGAATGTACGGCGGCAACTTTCACCAAATGCACGTGTATCAGAGGTAGTCACTTCTTTCCTCCAAGCATATGCTTCATGAACGAAACATGAAGAAATGCTTACACAAGTTTCCAACACTAGCTTGATGTCCAACAACATCATGGAGGAGATAAGAATGTTATCGATGGGCTCAACAACAAGTTATCAAGATTTCCATAAAATGGAATTCCACGACTATGTGAACAAGGTGATAGAATTGGTCTGACCAAAAGAGGAATCAACCACGAGTAAAAACAACATTACGAACATCGTTGGTTCTGAATTGACTTGACGATAGCCCATACTCAAGTCAAAGTTTTGGGTAAGACAATAGGTCCAACAACTGATCACGAGGACCAATCAATGAAGATATCATCTTTCTTCAACACACACATATAAGATATCCCCTTGGAAAGAACTAGGTTAGGTAAAGCTTTTATCTTCCAACTCTCCAAGTTGTTGTTTAGCTTAACCAAGTAGCTCAGGGGGTACCCCACAGATTCTCGGAGAAGATGTGGTTTATAGGGAAACCATTTGAACACGAACTCAACATAACAGTCAGGGGACAACCTGGTGATACTCCTGAGAAGATAATCGGAAAATCACGAACCACCGATATGTTACTAAGCTCAAGAACAATCTTGCTTTTCAGGGCAAGTCGATATGATCAAGAGAGCGAGGGACTGACACAATCCTAACTCATTGATCGAAGAGTGCCCAGGAAAAATGGACTAGGTAGCACGATCAGTCTTAGAATGATAATTCAATAACCAGCACGCTAAGAATGAGATTATCGTCCATTAACCACCAAGCAACGGGGTTGCTAGGAGTATTGATTTCAGACATCACGGTTCACTTGTCGGTATTCCGGTTGCAACAACACAGAACCGAGAAACGAATGATGATGGCGAGAAGTATCACTGCATCAAGAATTCATAAGAGTTGGTGCAATTCTCATGACATTCCCGACTTCAAGAGGGCAATACTTCAGGGTAGAACAGAATCAAAAGCTGGATTGGCATTTTGATGTGTGGAATACAACTACTTTGACCCAATCCTAGAAATGGATGAGGTGCTGGAGTTTGTTTCTCCTAGTCATTCCGGAATAGAATGGCTTGACGGACCATAAGAATAATATGCATCGATAACACGAATGCACAACTAGTCCTGACTATCAATTGATAGACAACGGTAGAAATACAACTAAAGAGAGACAACTCAAAGGAACATAGCACTTTCTGAGTCGTGGATGCATAGATTAGTATGTTGAACAAAGCTCAACATATTTCTTCCGGATAACCCATGCAGAAAGGTAGAACTGGCAGAGTCACAACATAGAATCGAGAACTCATCAGGAGCACTCTAGTTGTGATCTTTCGATTCAACGAGGAACTTCTGCCATGAATGGTTCATGGTATTTGGAAGAATGATATACCACGGACCTCGAGGCCTATCGCAAAGGTTACTAATATCCTAAGGGAACGAGCAACACTATCAACACGAGGTAAGTAGAGTGAATCTTGGGCTCAAGAACCCAGAAATAGAAGGCCTACTAACTAAATGGCATCATGGGATGATTTCAAGAATGATGGCCAGAATCATCACACTGGGGATACGAAAGCATTGCTAAATTCTCGAGGACACCTAGGGTCATAATACTAACTCCAACATACACGTCAAGGCAACGAAGTACCTCGACACACCGATTAGTGTGCTTAATCTGGCCCAAAAATACAACGGGGACATGGAGGAAAGATTTGCAAGTGCATCAGACTATTTAGAAACCCAGGATGACTCGGACAGCATAACGGCTGTAAATGCTCAAAATGGTTTGAGACATCCTGCAAAATGGTGGCATAACCACTCAACATTACAATATCAAGGTTTTGAGGCCAGCTATGAACATATGGAAGTAGTAGGAACTGAACTGAGGCTTGAACTCAACAATCATAGGCAGCTATGGTTTAGTAACACGTCATCCTGAGAGATAGAAGAGAAGCCTACTTCTTAACCCCGTAGAAAAGATAAGATGACTCAGATCAGAAGGTCATGAGGATAAGGAGTAAAAAGATCCTTATGTTCCCTTCCACAATCAATTCCCTTATATAACTAAAGCATTTCTAGACACGACTTCGACCAGCTTGGCTTGGTAATCCTACAGGCAGTCAGACTCTGATACCAAAGTTGTCAGGACCCCAATTATAAGTCACACCGATCTAGCATGTAACACCTCATACCACTTTGCGGCCTCACGCACAGTATTCCCACGGGTGTCGCCTTACCATGGCCCGGGACCGTTTGCGTCTTTTGGCTCACGTATATGATAGTGTCGCTAGCATCCATATGACAGAGAATCCGGGCCGACGTGACTAGTCGTGAACCCAAAGTGGCACTAACTTACGGGGACAGGCATACATGAATCAACATCGAGCATGTCGGTCAGCAGCGTGCGAATCCGGGCTGTAGCACTGGGCTAACAGGACTCCGGGAACCCGGGTTGTAGCAGGCTAGTCAGGACTCCGGTGATGGCTGTCGGTGCACAGGACGAAGACAACAGCGATGGCGGCACTGCGAGGCGCTCTGGCATCATTTGTCTTGGCAGTGATGAAGAGCAGGTCATGGCGGAGCTTCCAGAGAGGGAAAAGGGGGCGTGGGGTCGGCAGTGGCTTCGGAAATGGCGGCGGCGCGCTCATGACCGGCTCGGCCATGGGGAGGAACGAGAGAGGGAGGCAAGGGGGAGAGTGAACGAGGGGTCCGGGGGGTGCGTGGCGTCTCCGGGGTATCGAGGAGGAGCCAGGCGGCCTGGGAGGGAGGAGGTGGCTAGGGTGCGTGCCCACGCGCGGCGACCACACGCCCTCCTGCCTACTGGCAGGAGGTTGAAGACGGTGGGGGCGCCTGCTGGGCTGGGCCAACAGTGCTGGGCCGCAGCTAGGCCGCCAGGTAGGTTAGGTAGGTGGCCTAGTGGCCTTCTCTCCCTCTCTTATATTATTTGTTTCGGTTTTTCTAATTTCTGCTACTGTTTTGCAAATAAAATACTAACCAAAACACTTTGGTTAATTCTGTAAATTTTTGTAATACTTGGCTCCCCGAGCCCGTTGAGACACGTTGTGCAACCGCTGTGAGCTCACGGACCTACTCCCCCTCCTCTCCTACTCGCGTTCATGCTCTAGCTCCGTTCTCCATCTCCGCCGAAGCTCGCCGCCGCCATTGCCAACGAGCTCCGTGCTCTTGAGCTTGGCCGCTCGCCCGAGCATCACCAGCGTGCTCGCTGCGCTCCTGGGAACCTGAAGCACCCACGGGTTCTCCCTGCCATGCCCTGTAGCGCCATCTCCGCCGTTGCCCGAGCTCCGGCCGCCACCCAAGTGGTCTCCACCGTAGTTCCCGACCTCCCCTCGCCCAACCACCTGCTCTGTTGGATGCGGTGCACGTCCAGCAGCCCGTAGGGAGAAACCGCGAGCCCAATGGTCGTCGGATGGCAAAACCCGACGTCTCCGCCGTGCGGAATGGTTGTCGCTGGCCATATTTCGGCGAGGCCGACGTGGCGACATCATTAGTTGCTAATGAGCCCACTAATCACCCCTCTAGATCCACTGACATGTGGGACCCTGAGCCTAATTAGGTTACTCTAATTTTTCTATTAAGATTAGTACTAATATGTGTGGACCCCACGTGTCAGGTTTGACTTGGTCAAATCAATGTTGACTGGTCCCACCTGTCATCCACCCAAACCAGCCCTGAGACACTGACGTGTGGGTCCCAGCCATCAAGTTTGACCTGGGATGTCGCCTTTGACTTACTGACATCATGCTGACCCCGTGATGACGCAGTAATGCTTTTCTGGATTTTAAATAAATCTATTTCATTTATTTATTTTCAAAAAATGCCCAAAACTTCAAAAATCCATAGAAAATAATCTATAATCCAATGGAAATAATTTATATATGAAAAGTGATCAGAAAAATCCAAAGAATCTGTTTATGGCATTTGCATGCATGTTAGAGCAACTTATGTCCTCTGTTTAGGACAATTCAATTAAATGGCATTTAAGAAAGCACATATGGAGTTTGCATTTGGACCTAGTGTTCAAACCAACTCCATTTAACTTGTTGCTAGTTGCATTAGGCCAATCCACAACATATTGCCATGTCACATTCATGCATCATATTGTTGCATGGCATTGATTGTGTTTCTTCTTTGTTTGTCGGTGGTTGTTCCCTCTCGATAGACGTGTTCCGACGACGTGTTCGATGACACCGATGAAGAGCTATATTATCTTCAGAAGTGCCAGGTAAGCAAAACCTCCTTGTTCACTCCGATACAATCCCACTCTTTTGCTCATGCTCTCTTTTACTGCATTAGGACTACAACGATTCGACCGTTACATGTTGCGGTAGTTGAACCCCTTTCCTCTGCATGACCTGTCATTGCCACAGTAAATAGATGAAACCCACTAGCATCAGTAGGAGTTGTTTGAGCCCTAATGTGCCTACTCATTCATGCTTGTTTTCCATGCCTGCTACTGCTTAGAGTTGAGTCAGGTCTGATTCATTGGGGATGAATTGTAATGTGGTGAACATGTCCTACTATTGAGAGCTAAGTGTGTGAACATGATTTGGTAAAAGTAGCGGTGAGAGGCCATGTAGGAGTACATGGTGGGTTGTCTCATTGCAGCTGTCCTCAGGAATTGAGTTCTGTGTTTCTGATCCATGAACAGTTACTACCACACATTGGGTTCCGGTAACTCGACCCCTCTTGGCTTATTAATCGCCTTGATCTCTGTCCAGGAGTTGCAACTAGTTTCTGGTGGTTGTAGGATATGTGTTGGGGGCCGTGCATAGCACTGACCCTAGGGGTGGGCTATGTTGCGGTAGAGACACGAGGCACGGTGTACTGGGACGCCCGTTTGGTGCCTCGGGAACCCTTCTCTCATCGTTTGGGGCCGTGAGCGACACCCTGGTAGGATCTCCTTGCGGATGAAACCCGAATAGGCGATAAACCTGGACTAGAGACTTGTGTGGTTAGTCAGGTCCTGGCCGACTCCCTCACGAGGCTTCCGCTTGAAGGTTGTCGAGATACACGACGTGTACATGGTGGTAAGTGGTGAGAGCGTGTGTGAAGAAGTACACCCCTGCAGGGTTAACATCATCTATTCGAATAGCCCTGTCCGCGGTGAAGGACTTTTGGGTTGCCTGTACAGTTCATAGACAAGTGAAAGTGGATACTCTAAAATGCGCAAGATAAGCGTGAGTGCTATGGATGGCGTTCTCGTAGGGAGATGGGAGCAGATCCATAGTGGTGTATTGATATGGAGAATATGTGGACTCGTGTGCGCCACCTCAAAAGAGTTACTTGCAGTCGTAGTTCAGGATAGCCACTGGGTCAAAGCTGGCTTGCTGCAGTTAAACTCCACGATCCCTTTGTTGATACCAATGCATATGTAGATAGTTCTGATGTAAGTCTTGCTGGGTACATTTGTACTCACGTTTGCTAATTTTATGTTTTGCAGAGAGACTTCAGTCTCGCTAGTAGTTCCGGGTGGACTTCGACGTTTAGCTTGTTACCTCAGCTACGATCTTGTACCCTTGGGAGGGTCTTGTAGATAGTCAGGCTTCTCAGCCTTTTTCATTTGTAGTCGTCTGTACTCAGACATGTTTATGCTTCTGTAATGCCCTCGATGCGGCTATATCTCCCACGTGTCGAAGCACGACTTAGAGGCATAACCGCATTGAAAGCAATGTCGCAAGTGAGGTAATCTTCACACAACCCATGTAATATAATAAGGGAAAGAGATACATAGTTGGCTTACAATCGCCACTTCACACAATTACATGAATAAAGCATTACATCATCCAGATACAATCAAGGTCTGACTACGGAACCAAAATAAAAGAAGAACCCCAAATGCGACAAAGGTCCCCGATCGACCCCAACTAGGCTCCACTACTGATCAACTAGAACGAAACAACACAACGGACAAAGTCTTCATCGAGCTCCTCCTGAGCTTGGTTGCGTCATCTGCACGGACTCATCGGCACCTGCAAGCTAGTTTTGGAAGTATCTGTGAGCCACGGGGACTCAGCAATCTCGCACCCTCGCGATCAAGACTATTTAAGCTTATGGGTAAGGTAAAAGTATGAGGTGAAGCTGCAGCAAGCGACTAGCATATATGGTGGCTAACATACGCAAAAGAGAACGAGAAGAGAAGGCAAAGCACGGTCGATAAAAGTATGATCAATAAGTGATCCTATAACAACCTACGTCAAGCATAACTCCAACACCGTGTTCACTTCCCGGACCCCGCCGAGAAGAGACCATCACGGTTACACACGCGGTTGATGCATTTTAATTAAGGTCAACTTCAGGTTTTCTACAACCGGACGTTAACAAATTCCCATCTGCCCATAACCGCGGGCACGGCTTTCGAAAGTTCAAATCCCTGCAGGGGTGTCCCAACTTAGCCCATCACAAGCTCTCACGGTCAACGAAGGAATAGACCTCCTCCCGAGACATTCTGATCAGACTCGGTATCCTGGTACAACAACACATTTCGACAGGGTAAAACTAAACGAGCAACACCACCCGAATGTGCACATATCTCTTTCTCAGGGCACACCGGATCGTCCAAACTTCCGATAGGCCAGCCCAGAGTTGCCCTGGTGGCCACCGGCGGCTGACAAGTTGGACCAACACTCAAAGGAGCACTGGCTCGGGGGGGTAAAATAATGATGATGCTCAGGAGCGCGACTCCCAAGGGAAAAGAAAAGGCTAGGTGGCAAATGGTAAAACCAATGTTGGGCATTGCTGGAAGAGCTTTACTTAAGGCGAACTGTCAAGGGGTTCCCATAATAGCCCAACCGCGTGAGGAATGCAAAATCCGGGAACATAACACCGATATGACGAAAACTAGGGCGGCAAGAGTGGAACAAAACACCAGGCATAAGGCCGAGCCTTCCACCCTTAACCAAGTATATAGATGCATTAAGTTAATAAGATATATAGTGATATCCCAACGAGTAAACATGGTCCAACAAGGAACAACATCTCCATGTTCCAACAAGGAACAAACTTCAATCTTCACCTGCAACTAACAACGCTATAAGAGGGGCTGAGCAAAGCGGTAACATAGCCAATCAACGGTTTGCTAGGACAAGGTGGGTTAGAGGCTTGGTTGAACAAAGTAGGAGGCATGATAAGAAAGTGGTAGGTATCACAGCATAGGCATAGCAAAAGAGCGAGCAAAACTAGCATAGCAAAGATAGTGGTGATTTCGAGGGTATGATCATCTTGCCTGAAATCCCACAAGGAAGAAGAACGAGTCCAAGAAGAAGACAAACGGACGTAGTCGAACGGGTCCTCACAAACATGACGTTATCGGAACCAACCCGAAGAAGCAACACCAGAAAGGAGCAAACAACATAGTAAACAATCATCACAAAAGCATGGCACGATGCGCAAACAAGTATGATGCATGTCCGGTTTAAAAAGGCATGGCAATATGCAACAAACAATCCTACAGATTAAGTGGAGCTCAATATGCAACTCCGTTGCATATTGACGAAACACCACATTCAAGTTATTTAGTTCGATCTCAGTTAGGTACTCACCAAAATTAAATGTTGTTAAGCATGTCAAGAGGTGAAACATAAAGGGATTATCTATCTAAACAATTTAAATGGGGCCGGCTATAGCAAATGACAAATCCGGTAAATCCCCATATGCATATAGCAAATTAATACAAACAACAATTTTAAATATTCTTGATGTTGTTAACATGATGCAGATGACATGTTCAAGTTTTATGCAATAATTATGTATAAGTTGACAAGAGCATTATATGGAGCATATGTCATCGTGGCGGAAAGAAAGGATGCCACGGCGACGATAACGGAAACGGTACCACGGCAACATTCCGGTTCCGGTAACTCGATTGAGATACCGATGCAAAGGAGAAGTGTGCGGAACATGACAAGCAGGGATGGTGGGGTGATCTCAGATACCGAGTTCCCACATGTGGGTGGCAAGGCAAAAGAGGGGCGGCGTGCATCGACAATTTCGGACTCGAGGAGAACAAGGGTGCATCTCATACATCACACAACATGCATTCGTTTCGTGGGTCATCGTCTCGGCGGTTATACCTTCGAAGCGTGCA
Source organism: Triticum dicoccoides (assembly GCF_002162155.2). Lineage (NCBI taxonomy): Eukaryota > Viridiplantae > Streptophyta > Magnoliopsida > Poales > Poaceae > Triticum > Triticum dicoccoides. Next base: position 317,699,689 of record NC_041388.1, read on the forward strand.
AACAAGGACGGTTCGGGTTCGGTGCAAAGTAGAGGAAGTAGACGTTCTCGGGCCGGCGGTAATGGAAGTAGTTGTTCTCGTTTCGTAGTGGAAGTAGTTGCACATCTCATAGCGGTACTTGACGATTTCGGAGATGGCGGAAGACGAACTTGGCGGTCCTCGTCGTCCTGGTACTTGGCGTCATGGTACTTGGGTCTTCGGACTTGACGGATCCGACGCCTCCGGACGTAGTGGTACACGTTCGTTTTCGGAGAGGTACTTGGCGTTCTTCGTCCCGTAGTGTAGTCAAACTTGACGTATCTGGGGGATCCGAGCATCGTGGTACTTGTCGAAATCCACATCGGATGAAGTGGAACATCTTTAAGTGGGACTTGGCGTGTCCCAAAATCTGCGGGCGTCGGCACTTAGCGAAAGAAACCATGAAGACGCCCTTGACATCCCTGGTTGCCGGTTCTTGGCGGCCACAAGAGGGGAAAAACAAACCCCATCGGGCAGCAAGGAGGTGGAGGTCTCGTAGGAGTTGGCCGTGAAGGTGCTGCTGAGGCAGCAGGAGAAGATGGCCGGTGGTGCAGGCCGAACGGAGGGAGGAGGAGGCACGGGCGCTGACGAGCTTGGGGCGCCGGACCACTATAGCGGTGGGTCGAGAGGCCAGGGAGACCCTGGAAGGGTCGAGGTCGCCAGCGGGCTGGATCGCCGGAGCGGCGCGGCGGTTCCTGGTGGTGCGGAGGAGCCGTGGAGGCGATGCAGACGATGGAGACAGGGAACAGTGGGAGCAGAATGAGCTCGCGACGACACATCGAACGGGGAGGCCCTCGATCAGAGGAGCGGGCGACATGGAGGGGCGGCAGCAGAGCAGCGGCAGAAGGGCGCGACGACGGCGGGGTCACGGCGGCAGCCGCAAGAGAAGAAGGCGCGAGCGGGCGAGCTCGCCGGAGGGCACAAGGAAGAGAGGGACCGGGCGCGGGGTGGAGGAGGATTGGGATGGAGCCGAGGCTTCCCCTGGCGGCGCGATCGGGAGGAGGACGAGGGGGATCGAGAGATATGTGGCGAGCGAGTGGGGATCGGGAACGGGGTGGCGGCGCTGGAGGAGGGACCGAGGGAGAGAAGGGATCGAGAGGGAGAGACGATGGGCTCTCTCCCTGCGCTAGGGTTAGCTGGGGAGTGGGCCTTGGGAGGCCGGCCCAATGGAGAGGAAAACAGCCAGGGGCCTGCTGGGCTGCTCTCTCTCCTGCTCTTTTCCTCATTTCCTTTTATTTGCCAAAATAGCAAATAGCAAAGGCACAAATAAGAGAAAGAAAAGGTTGGAGAAGGAATTTGGGAACTGGGATAATTTTTCCGGACTCGCAAAAATGAGCTTGGGCCAAGAAAATAGAAGTGAGCATGTGCGTGAAGATTGGATTCGAACTCGTTTGAATTTAAATCCAAAAGAGTTTGAATAAGAAGTGGGCATTCGGTAGGTCCAAAAATATTGAGAATTTAGGAGGAGCCTCGAAAAATGGGAAAAGAATTGTTGGCAAAGTTTGGAGGTGCAACTTGAAGCATAAGAGGCACGGAATTAAATTGCAAGTGTGTTATGGTGATTCCAAAGTTAATGGAATATTACTTATAACTCCCTAATAATAGTGGGATGATATATGTTATAAAGAGACATCACCATGTGAGTTCCCTCGATTTAAATGGATCAAAGATCCATGCCATTTATTTAGTTGAGATGCAAAAGATTTATGAGATGATGGCATGATGACATGATGCAATGCAACACGCAAGCAAATAACAAGGCAACGACGGCGAATAACTGGACGACAACTGGCACATCGGTCTCGGGGCGTTACAACACTCCACCACTACGAGAGGATCTCGTCCCGAGATCTAGAATGGCACCAGAGGGACAACGGAAGAGATAAGAGAAGAGGTAAAACAAATTGCTTCTTTGACAAACGAGTGAAACCAAAGAACCTTGAAATGGTTACACAAATTCGAGAAAAGAATACAACGAAGGTGAACAAGGTCGAAAACACTCCGTTAGAAAAGAGGGACAAAGAACATTGCGAAAACCTTGAGGTTGAAGGGCAAGATAAATAGTGGAAACACTCCGGTTAAGGAAGGGGATCAAGGAAGACCAAATTCGGGCAGCACTCCGGTTGAAAAGAAAGAAATTGAATAAGAACATGGTAAGATGAGAAGATACTTGATGACATTACAAAACACTTCCTCCGGAACGAAGGGAAACAATATCTTGAGAGAGCACGGTTACAACAAATGCTAGAACGGAGTTGTTGAAAAACCAACAACGAAAAGAATAAGTTTGATATGATCTTATGGAATACATCTCGAATTATGAGGTGACAGCCTGTCACTCACGAAAAATGAATAGGAATGAACAAGGAGACGAGAATGCTATTTCACCGGGAGGATAACTGAAGAACTTGGGTCACTTATAATCACCATAATTAGCAACACTCCTTAGGGAAGGCTTTAAGGTGAAATATAACCCAAGATAACTCCAATGACGAGATTAATGGATTTAAAATATCTCATTCTTAACAACATGTGAATCATGAAACATGAACTCAAATTATCAAGAATGACATAATACCACCTCCAATGATACGGAAGAAAGAATTGCACTCCGAATTACAATATGAAGAAAAGCTTGAGCTCCTCTGAAAAGAACCTTGATGAACACTTCGAGAAAGATTTAATTCCTTGATGACCAGTCATGTAAAACCTCGTTGAAGAATTCCGGTAAGAAAAGAATGAACAACCAAAATGAAGGATAAAAGAATAAGGTTGAAGCCTTGCAATGATTTAGATGGATCTCCGTGAATATTAGAGCTTGGAACTCCGGGAAAGAAAGATGAGCACTTGAAACCAAGAATAAGTATGACGAACCACTCCGGAAAACAGGAATTGAATAAACTCGATGAAACAAGAATAAGAATTACATTATGCATATCCTTCACCAATTTAAAATTGATGACAAGCAATGGAATTGGCATACTACTTATTCTCGTAGAAAGGATTAAGATAGATATAGCGCAAACTTGAGAAGGTATTGAACGAACCACCGGAAGGGTTGAAACAATGAATAAATTGATATGATAAGAAAGAAGAAGAAATCTTGAACGAACCACCGTAAGAATTGAAAAAGAACGAATAAAACATGAAGAACACCGGGAAGGATTAGCAAATGAGCGAAAAATGCTTGAGAGGATTTGGTTACATGAGAATGAAGAGATCAAGAACTGGTTAGAGGATAATTGATCGATGCACCGGTAAGATTAGGAGAACGATAACTGAAATCTAAGAATGAATAAACCTGAATTGATGGACTCCGGATAATCAAACTGAGAAGACTCTTGAATTGCTCCGGATAGATGAAAAGAATTCTCACAACCGAAGACAAATATGAGATGATGGCAGCCAGCTAGAATCACGAATCTTTGAAGACAATGAAGCAAGATTAAAGAGAAACTCTTCTTCGGTCTTCAAATGTTGAGAGTGACGATGAGAAACACCACCATGAATCGTTGATGCACTCCGGAATGAAAAATAGAAACGGTTGAGCCAATGATGAAAAGAATTTGAAAGATCTTGGAGAAAGGCACTTGACTGATGATAATTCATTCTTACGTTAAACTTTGACAAGAATTTAGGATAACTTCGGGAAATAAGAAGAGTCAGGTAAGATCCTGGAAAAGACCTGTGGGTTAGGGCCCACTCAAAAGAAAACACCGTTGATATGATTACTTGAAAAAAGGAGATAGCACTGGTTGAATTAAAAGACTTGAATAAGATAACATTCTCGAAAGATCTTGAATGAAAGCAGAGTGGAAAACACGAATCTTCGAGATATCTTGAGCACTCCAGAACAATTGAATAGGGAGAAATGACTGAATATAGGGTGCACCGGCATGAAAAACATTAGAAACGAGGGAAAAAAAGGATATGATCAACACCAAAAGGTTGATTTGAAACCGCCGGAGAAGAGAAGAAACAAAGAATGATGACTTGAAGCTCTGTTAGGATCTTCATGAGAATCACCAGATAAAATATTGACGGAAAAGGATGGAGAGACTTCACAAGAATAAAAGGATACTTTATTAAGAATTCTGAGTCCTCGAGAAACAAGGGTGGGAGGGTGGGAAAACAAAGACAACTTGGGATGGATGAACGAACACCATTGAGGAAGCTAAGATTGGATCTTGCGAATGTTGAAATGTTCGGATCCACTTGAAGAGAAACACACCGGTGAAAAGGATTGACATGACAAACTCGATGATCGAGAAGGGTTGGTATTCACATAGAAATACGATAACACCACTTGGAAAAGGTATGGAATCAACATTTGACTTCGAAGCAACACGAATACCACAACTCAAAACAAAACAAAGGATTGGCTTGCAAAATAAGCCGAAACAAACATATGATAGAGATTTCGTCCGAAGTTTTCGTGGTGGGGCCTACACGGGCTCGATCGTACAGCACCATCATGTACAAGGCAGTGCACATGACATACGAAGCGTCCCCGAGTCAGCATAGCCAAGGACTCTTTAAGACACAACGAGACCGCTGTAAAACCAACCGTGGATAGGCAGACCACTAGACGTCGAATCCCAATTTCATATCATACATCCGTCGGAAAGATATCCTAAGAGCTACTTGAATTCCCACCTATGAAACTCCCGAAATTTTCCGGTTATGCAATCAGGTGTTGGGGATACAGGGGAAGCATAATATCTCACCCAAACTAGCAAATCCTACATCCAGCTGTATCCATCCTTCAACACATAACCAAGAAACCTTCGGAAATCGTCTACCTCAACCTTCGAAAAGCATCCGTTATACAAGTTATGGCGATACTCCTGAATTCCCACCCCAGTACTGGGTGGCGTCGAGGTTCTCTCACCAATGAACTACATAAAAGAGATTTTCGATGTCGGCGTACTAAACTTAGGTATTCCAGAACTGCAACGATAAAATTATGACGACAACACCTCAGAGCTCAACTCCCCGGGACACTTCCACAAAACCCCTGACAGGAGGCACCAAGACAATGTTCCCATCACAAAACCATCGGAACGATTCCAAGATACCCGCGTGATCCTAAAAAATTTTTTTAGTGAAATTTGAGAAGAGAAGAGTCAAAACTCTACGTCAGGATGCCTTACCAGAGCGATGAGGAGACTGGGAAGTAAAAAGAATTCCTAAACTCTCCGATATATAATTCCCAAATCACTCAAACCATTTTCTAGACACAACTCGGCTGCTAAAAACGATCAATCAGTGGGGGCTCCTAAGGTCGGGGAAGGCTCTGATTACCAACTTGTAACGCCCTCGATGCGGCTATATCTCCCACATGTCGAAGCACGACTTAGAGGCATAACCGCATTGAAAGCAATGTCGCAAGTGATGTAATCATCACACAACCCATGTAATATAATAAGGGAAAGAGATACATAGTTGGCTTACAATCGCCACTTCACACAATTACATGAATAAAGCATTACATCATCCAGATACAATCAAGGTCCGACTACGGAGCCAAAATAAAAGAAGAACCCCAAATGCGACAAAGGTCCCCGATCGACCCCAACTGGGCTCAACTACTGATCAACTAGAACCAAACAACACAACGGACAAAGTCTTCATCGAGCTCCTCCTGAGCTTGGTTGCGTCATCTGCACGGACTCATCGGCACCTGCAAGCTGGTTTGGGAAGTATCTGTGAGCCACGGGGACTCAACAATCTCGCACCCTCGCGATCAAGACTATTTAAGCTTATGGGTAAGGTAAAAGTATGAGGTGAAGCTGCAGCAAGCGACTAGCATATATGGTGGCTAACATACGCAAAAGAGAGCGAGAAGAGAAGGCAAAGCACGATCGATAAAAGTATGATCAATAAGTGATCCTATAACAACCTACGTCAAGCATAACTCCAACACCGTCTTCACTTCTCGGACCCCGCCGAGAAGAGACCATCACGGTTACACACGCGGTTGATGCATTTTAATTAAGGTCAACTTCAGGTTTTCTACAACCGGACATTAACAAGTTCCCATCTGCCCATAACCGCGGGCACGGCTTTCGAAAGTTCAAATCCCTGCAGGGGTGTCCCAACTTAGCCCATCACAAGCTCTCACGGTCAACGAAGGAATAGACCTCCTCCCGAGACATTCTGATCAGACTCGATATCCCGGTACAACAAGACATTTCAACAGGGTAAAACTAAACCAGCAACACCACCCGAATATGCCGACAAATCCCGATAGGAGCTGCACATATCTCATTCTCAGGGCACACCGGATCGTCCAAACTTCCAGTAGGCCAGCCCAGAGTTTCCCTGGTGGCCACCGGCGGCTGACAAGTTGGACCAACACTCAGAAGAGCACTGGCCCGGGGGGGTAAAATAATGATGACGCTCAGGAGCGCGACTCCCAAGGGAAAAGAAAAGGCTAGGTGGCAAATGGTAAAACCAATGTTGGGCATTGCTGGAAGAGCTTTACTTAAGGCGAACTGTCAAGGGGTTCCCATAATAGCCCAACCACGTAAGGAATGCAAAATCCGGGAACATAACACCGATATGACGGAAACTAGGGCGGCAAGAGTGGAACAAAACACCAGGCATAAGGCCGAGCCTTCCACCCTTTACCAAGTATATAGATGCATTAAGTTAATAAGATATATAGTGATATCCCAATGAGTAAACATGTTCCAACAAGGAACAACATCTCCATGTTCCAACAAGGAACAAACTTCAATCTTCACCTGCAACTAACAACGCTATAAGAGGGGCTGAGCAAAGCGGTAACATAGCCAATCAACGGTTTGCTAGGACAAGGTGGGTTAGAGGCTTGGTTGAACAAAGTAGGAGGCATGATAAGAAAGTGGTAGGTATCACAGCATAGGCATAGCAAAAGAGCGAGCAAAACTAGCATAGCAAAGATAGTGGTGATTTCGAGGGTATGATCATCTTGCCTGAAATCCCACAAGGAAGAAGAATGAGTCCAAGAAGAAGACAAACGGACGTAGTCGAACGGGTCCTCACAAACACGACGTTATCGGAACCAACCCGAATAAGCAACACCGGAAAGAAGCAAACAACATAGTAAACAATCATCACAAAAGCATGGCACGATGCGCAAACAAGTATGATGCATGTCTGGTTTAAAAAGGCATGGCAATATGCAACAAACAATCCTACAGATTAAGTGGAGCTCAATATGCAAATCCGTTGCATATTGACGAAACACCACATTCAAGTTATTTAGTTCGATCTCGGTTAGGTACTCACCAAAATTAAATGTTGTTAAGCATGTCAAGAGGTGAAACATAAAGGGATTATCTATCTAAACAATTTAAATGGGGCCGGCTATAGCAAATGACAAATCCGGTAAATCCCCATATGCATATAGCAAATTAATACAAACAACAATTTTAAATATTCTTGATGTTGTTAACATGATGCGGATGATATGTTCAAGTTTTATGCAATAATTATGTATAAGTTGACAAGAGCATTATATGGAGCATATGTCATCGCGGCGGAAAGAAAGGATGCCACGGCGGCGATAACGGAAACAGTACCACGGCAACGTTCCGGTTCTGGTAACTCGATTGAGATACCGATGCAAAGGAGAAGTGTGCGGAACGTGACAAGCAGGGATGGTGGGGTGATCTCGGATACCGAGTTCCCACATGTGGGTGGCAAGGCAAAAGAGGGGCGGCGTGCATCGACAATTTCAGACTCGAGGAGAACAAGGGTGCATCTCATACATCACACAACATGCATTCATTTCGCGGGTCATCGTCTCGGCGGTTATATCTTCGAAGCGTGCAAACGACGACGGTTCGGGTTCGGTGCAAAGTAGAGGAAGTAGACGTTCTCGGGACGGCGGTAATGGAAGTAGTTTTTCTCGTTTCGTAGTGGAAGTAGTTGCACATCTCGTAGCGGTACTTGACGATTTCGGAGACGGCAGAAGATGAACTTGGCGGTCCTCGTCGTCCTGGTACTTGGCGTCATGGTACTTGGGTCTTCGGACTTGACGGATCCGATGCCTCCGGACGTAGTAGTACACGTTCGTTTTCGGAGAGGTACTTGGCGTTCTTCGTCCCGTAGTGTAGTCAAACTCGACATATCTGAGGGATCCAAGCATCGTGGTACTTGTCGAAATCCACATCGGATGAAGTGGAACATCTTTAAGTGGGACTTGGCGTGTCCCAAAATCTGCGGGCGTCGGCACTTAGCGAAAGAAACCATGAAGGCGTCCTTGACATCCCTGGTTGCCGGCTATTGGCATCCACAAGAGGGGAAAAACAAACCCCATCAGGCAGCAAGGAGGTGGAGGTCTCAGGAGTTGGCCGTGAAGGGGCTGCTGAGGCAGCAGGAGAAGATGGCCGGTGGTGCAGGCCGAACGGAGGGAGGAGGAGGCACGGGCGCTGATGAGCCTGGGGCGCCGGACCACTCTAGCGGTGGGTCGAGAGGCTAGGGAGACCCTGGAAGGGTCGAGGTCGCCAGCGGGCTGGATCGCCGGAGCGGCGCGGCGGTTCCTGGTGGTGCGGAGGAGCCGTGGAGGCGATGCAGACGATGGAGACAGGGAACAGTGGGAGCAGAAGGAGCTCGCGACGACACATCGAACGGGGAGGCCCTCGAGCAGAGGAGCGGGCGACATGGAGGGGCGGCAGTAGAGCAGCGGCAGAAGGGCGCGACGACGGCGGGGTCACGGCGGCTGCGGCAAGAGAAGAAGGCGCGGGTGGGCGAGCTCGCCGGAGGGCGCAAGGAAGAGCGGGATCGGGCGCGGGGTGGCGGAGGATTGGGATGGAGCCAAGGCTTCCCCTGGCGGCGTGATCGGGAGGAGGACGAGGGGGATCGAGAGAGATGTGGCGAGCGAGTGGGGATCGAGAACGGGGTGGCGGCCCTGGAGGAGGGACCGAGGGAGAGAAGGGATCGAGAGGGAGAGACGATGGGCTCTCTCCCTGCGCTAGGGTTAGCTGGGGAGTGGGCCTTGGGAGGCCGGCCTAATGGAGAGGAAAACAGCCAGGGGCCTGCTGGGCTGCTCTCTCTCCTACTCTTTCCCTCATTTCCTTTTATTTGCCAAAATAGCAAATAGCAAAGGCACAAATAAGAGAAAGAAAAGGTTGGCGAAGGAATTTGGGCACTGGGATAATTTTTCCGGACTCACAAAAATGAGCTTGGGCCAAGAAAATAGAAGTGAGCGTGTGCGTGAAGATTGGATTCGAACTCGTTTGAATTTAAATCCAAAAGAGTTTGAATAAGAAGTGGGCATTCGGTAGGTCCAAAAATATTGAGAATTTAGGAGGAGCCTCGAAAAATGGGAAAAGAATTGTTGGCAAAGTTTGGAGGTGCAACTTGAAGCATAAGAGGCATGGAATTAAATTGCAAGTGTGTTATGGTGATTCCATAGTTAATGGAATATTACTTATAGCTCCCTAATAATAGTGGGATGATATATGTTATAAAGAGACATCACCATGTGAGTTCCCTCGATTTAAATGGATCAAAGATCCATGCCATTTATTTAGTTGAGTTGCAAAAGATTTATGAGATGATGGCATGATGACATGATGCAATGCAACACGCAAGCAAATGACAAGGCAACGACGGCGAATAACTGGACGACAACTGGCACATCGGTCTCGGGGTGTTACAGATTCCCTCGATGCTTGTATGCTCTGTATGTTGGGTCATGAGACCATGATTGTAATACTTGGCTCCTCGGAGCCTAATGAATAAATACTTGAGTCGTAGAGTTATGTTGTGATGCCATGTTGTATTTTCACATATCGAGCATATTGTGTGTATAATTGAAATGCTTGGTATGTGTGGGATCCGACAACCTAGTTATTTATCCTTGGTAGCCTCTCTTATGGGGAAATGTAGTCTTGTGCTTCCATGAGCCATAGTAGTTCGCTACAGCCCGGTTCACCAGAGTCCTGCTAGCCCCGCACTACTGCTCCGGAACACTTGACTGGCCGGTGTGTGATTCACTTTGTTCCTGTGTCTGTCCCTTAGGGGAAATGTCACGCGGTGACATCCGGAGTCCTGCCTAGCCTGCTACAGCCCGATTCACCGGAGTCCTGTTAGCTCAGTGCTACAGCCCGAATTCACACGCTGCTGACCGACATGCTCGACGTTGATTCATGTATGCATGTCCCCGTATGTTAGTGCCACTTTGGGTTCACGACTAGTCATGTTGGGACAGGTTCTCTGTCATATGGATGCTAGCGACACTATCATATACGTGGGACAAAAGGCGCAAACGGTCCCGGGCCATGGTAAGGCGACACCCGTGGGGATACCGTGCATGAGTCCGCAAAGTGATATGAGGTGTTACCGGCTAGATCGATGTGACTTGGAATCGGGGTCCTGACAGGAAGGCCAAAGAGCACCTTTTTGGGAGGTGTAGGGGGTCGGGGTGTCGTGTCAGTGTCGGGGTGCCATGTCGGGGTCGGGGTGCTGTTTCGGGGTCGGAGGGTCGGGTTGTGGTATCGGGGTCGGGGTGTC
>NC_041388.1:317711528-317812837 GCF_002162155.2 Triticum dicoccoides
TGGCGCGGCGGCGGTGGGTGGATCTGGTGGCGGGGCGTCGGGGAGGAGAGAGGGAGAGAAACAGGGAGAGTAACGGGCGGGGGGTGGGGGCTCGATCGGCCGTTAGTTAGGTTAGGTTAGTTAGCCTTTGCCGTCCGCCAAGCCTTTGTCGTCCGCTTTTTTTATCTTTGCCGTCTGCTAGCAGACAACAAAGAGGGGGGCGGCACCGCGCCCGGGCAAGATGCTAAAGGCGTGGAACCTTCCCAGCAAAGCTTTGGCTCGGCCTTCCACGGCCTCAGCGGCAGCGGCGGCAAGGTCGCCGCTCATGGGCTCCAGCAGGCCGTCGAGGTCGACGTCGGGGTCATGCAGTTAGACGTGGCTGAGGACACGCGTCAGCACCGCCGATGACAGGGCGCGCGCCTCGGCCTCGACCGTGGGGCCAAGGACGTCTATGACATCTTCAAGCGCGCGGACCAGGAAGGGAAGCAGCTCGGCGGGGCCGTCCTTCGCGCCGGCCAGCGGCTCCTCCAAGCCGCTCTCGTAAAGCGTTTTTAGCGCGGCGCGAGCCCTCTTCTCCATCTTTGCGAAGGCCACCCGATCCTCCGCCAGGAACTTCGCCTTGGTGTCCAGCTCAACCCTCTCCGCCTGCAGTGACCGCTCCAGCGTCTCCAGCTCGCCGTGGCGGTCATCGAGCTTGGCGTCCAGGTCCTTGACGGCAGCCTCCCGAACCTTCATCTCCTTCTCTTTCTCCTGGCAGCCGTGGACCTCCTTGGCGAGCTTGTCGCGTAGGCCTTGCAGCTCGACCTCTAGCTCCTTGCAGCGAGCCTTGGCAGCCGCAGCGTCTCCCAGGGCAGCGTCGCGGGCGTCCTTGGCTTGGTTGGCGGCCTACTTCTCCCATCGGAGGCCGCCATGGCCTGGCTCAGCGCTGCTCGGACAGAGGCAGCAGAACGGGCCCAGCCAGAAGCTAGCTCCAGGCGCCTGGCCACTAGGCGAGGGTTCGCACTCAGAAGATCCTCCCGCAGCTGTCTCAGTTCGCTGGCGACCTGGTCCAGGACGGCGGCAGAGGAAGCAGAAGAAGCGGGAACCGGCAGAGCAGGCGAAGAAGACGGCGGCGCGATCACGGCTTGGCAGGAAGGAACGCCCTGGGCCTTGGTCGCCCCAGCTGTAGCATCGAGCGCAGTCGACTCCAGGGTCAACGGGGCCACGGGGGCTAACTCCGCGCCAGGGCATCCCAGACGGCCTCACTAGGACGATAGGACCAGGGAGGCGCGAGCCGCGCCATCTTCCTCCCCAGCGGACGAATGCACCGCCACGACAGATGGACTCGCCCCAAGCGGAGCCGAGGAAGCCCCTCTCAACCTCTTCGCCGCAGGTGCCGGCCTGACAAGAGAATATGGACATCAACCTTGGCGGCAGAAACCAAGCAAAGCAGGAATCAAGCACTTACTGGTCGTCGCTCGCGGACCCAAGCAACTTCCGACCGAACTTGAAACCCGAGAGCCTGCAGCTTGGGTCAGCCTCGGGAGGGCCGAAAGCAGAAGCCACGTCGGGAGGGCTGGGGCTAGCTTCAGACCGCCCAGGGATCGGAGCGGACCCTGAGGGAACCAGCCCCGACGTGCCCTTCCTCGTGTCCTGATGTCTACTGCACAACCTTCTTCTTGTAGACGTTGTTGGGCCTGCAAGTGCACAGGTTTGTAGGACAGTAGCAAATTTCCCTCAAGTGGATGACCTAAGGTTTATCAATCCATAGGAGGTGTAGGATGAAGATGGTCTCTCTCAAGCAACCCTGCAACCAAATAACAAAGAGCCTCTTGTGTCCCCAACACACCCAATACAATGGTAAATTGCATAGGTGCACTAGTTCGGCAAAGAGATGGTGATACAAGTGGTATATGGATAGTAGATAAAGGTATTTGTAATCTGAAATAATAAAAACAGCAAGGTAGCAAGTGATAAAAGTGAGCGTAAACGGTATTGCAATGATAGGAAATAAGGCCTAGGGTTCATACTTTTGCTAGTGTAAGTTCCCTCAACAATACTAACATAATTGGATCACATAACTATCCCTCAACATGCAACAAAGAGTCACTCCAAAGTCACTAATAGCGGAGAACGAACGAAGAGATTATGGTAGGGTATGAATCCACCTCAAAGTTATTCTTTCCAATCAATCCGTTGGGCTATTCCTATAAGTGTCACAAACAGCCCTAGAGTTTGTACTAGAATAACACCTTAAGATACAAATCAACCAAAACCCTAATGTCATCTAGATACTCCAATGTCACCTCAAGTATCCGTGGGTATGATTATATGATATGCATCACACAATCTCAGATTCATCTATTCAACCAACACAAAGGACCTCAAAGAGTGCCCAAAAGTTTCTACCGGAGAATCATGACGAAAACGTGTGCCAACCCCTATGCATAGGTTCATGGGCGGAACCCGCAAGTTGATCACCAAAACATACATCAAGTGAATCACGTGATATCCCATGGTCACCACAGATATCCATGGCAAGACATACATCAAGTGTTCTCAAGTCTCTAAAGACTCAATCCGATAAGATTACTTCAAAGGGGAAACTCAATTCATTACAAGAGAGAAGAGGGGGAGAAGAAACATAAGATCCAACTATAATAGCAAAGCTCGCGATACATCAAGATCGTATCACCTCAAGAACACAAGAGAGAGAGAGATCAAACACATAGCTACTGGTACATACCCTCAGCCCCGAGGGAGAACTACTCCCTCCTCGTCATGGAGAACGTCGGGATGATGAAGATGGCCACCGGTGAGGGATCCCCCCCTCCGGTAGGGTGCCGGAACAGGGTCTCGATTGACTTTTTGTGGCTACAGAGGCTTGCGGCGGCGGAACTCCCGATCTAATATCCCTGTTCTAGAAGTTTTAGGGTATACGGAGTTATATAGGCAGAAGAAGCACGTCAGGGGAGCCATGGGGGCCCCACGAGGCAGGGGGGCGCGCCCTAGGGGGGTGGGCGCGCCCCCACCCTCGTGGGCAGCTCCCGTATCTTCTGACGTAGAGTCCAAGTCCATCAGGTGTGTTTCCTTCCAAAAATAACTTCTCCAGTTGATTTCATTCCATTTTGACTCCGTCTGATATTCCTTTTCTTCAAAACACTGAAATAGCCATAAAACAGCAAATCTGGGCTGGGCCTCCGATTAATAGGTTAGTCACGAAAGTAATATAAAAGTGGATAATAAAGCCCAATATTGCCCAAAACAGTAGATAATATAGCATGGAGCAATCAAAAATTATAGATCGTTGGAGATGTATCAAGCATCCCCAAGCTTAATTCTTGCTCATCCTCGAGTAGGTAAATGATAAAAAAGTTAATTTTTGATGTGGAATGCTAGTTGGCATAATTCCAATGTAATTCTTCTTACTTGTGATATGAATATTCAGATCCAAAAGATTCAAGACAAAAGTTCATATTGACATAAAAATAATAATACTTCAAGCATACTAATAAAGCAATTATGTCTTCTCAAAATAACATGGCCAAAGAGAGCTATCCCTACAAAATCATATAGTCTGGCTATGCTCCATCTTCACCACACAACATATTTGAATCATGCACTGCCCTGATGACAAGCCAAGCAATTGTTTCATACTTCTGATGTTCTCAAACTTTTTCAATCTTCACGCAATATATGAGCGTGAGCCATGGACATAGCACTATAGGTGGAATGGAATGGTGGTTGTGGAGAAGACAAAAAGGAGAAGATAGTCTCACATCAACTAGGCGTATCAACGGGCTATGGAGATGCCCATCAATAGATATCAATGTGAGTGATTAGGGATTGCCATGCAACGGATGCACTAGAGCTATGAGTATATGAAAGCTCAACAAAGAAACTAGTGGGTGTGCACCCAACTCGCTTGCTCATGAAGACCTAGGGCATTTTGAGGAAGCCCATCATTGGAATATACAAGCCAAGTTCTATAATGTAAAATTCCCACTAGTATATGAAAGTGACAACATATGAGACTCTCTATATGAAGAACATGGTGCTACTTTGAAGCACAATATATGAGACTCGCTATATGAAGAACATGGTGCTACTTTGAAGCAGAAGTGTGGTAAAAGGATAGTAGCATTGCCCCTTTTTTAGTTTTTATTTGGCCTTTCTTTTTTTGGCCTTTATTTTTTTATTTGGCCTTCCTTTTTTATGGCCTTTCTCTCTTTTTCTTTTTCTTTTTTGGGACAATGCTCTATTGAATGATGATCATCACACTTCTATTTATTTACAACTCAATGATACAACTCGATACTAGAACAAAGTATGACTCTATATGAATGCCTCCAGCGGTGTACCAGGATATGCAATGATGCATGAGTGACATGTATGAAAGAATTATGAACGGTGGCTTTGCCACAAATACTATGTCAACTACATGATCATGCTCACAATATGACAATGATGAATGTGTCATGATAAACTGGATGGTGGAAAGTTGCATGGCAATATATCTCGGAATGGCTATGGAAATGCCATAATAGGTAGGTATGGTGGCTGTTTTGAGAAAGGTATGTGGTGGGTTTATGGTACCGGCGAAAGTTGTGCGGTACTAGAGAGGCTAGCAAAGGTGGAAGGGTGAGAGTGTGTATAATCCATGGACTCAAATTAGTCATAAAGAACTCACATACTTATTGCAAAAATCTAGAAGTTATCAAAGCAAAGTAGTACGCGCATGCTCCTAGGGGGATAGATTGGTAGTAAAAGACCATCGCTCGTCCCCGACCGCCACTCATAAGGAAGACAATCAACAAATAAATCATGCTCCGACTTCGTCACATAATGGTTCACCATACGTGCATGCTACGGGAATCACAAACTTCAACACAAGTATTTCTCAAATTCACAACTACTCAACTAGCATGACTCTAATATTACCATCCTCATATCTCAAAACAATCATCAAGTATCAAACTTCTCTTAGTATTCAACACACTCATAAGAGAATTTTATTATTCTTGAATACCTAGCATATTAGGATTTTAAGCAAATTACCATGCTATTAAGACTCTCAAAATAATCTAAGTGAAGCATGAGATTTCATCTATTTATTCAAAATAAAACTACCACCATGCTCTAAAAGATATAAGTGAAGTACTAGAGCAAATGACAAACTACTCCGAAAGATATAAGTGAAGATCAATGAGTAGTTGAATAGTTATGAAACTATGTGAAGACTCTCTAACATTTAAGAATTTCAGATCTTGGTATTTTATTCAAACATCAAGCAAAGCAAAATAATGACATTCTAAGAATGACAAACATCATGTGAAGAAGCAAAAACTTAGGATCAACCGAAAGTAACCGATAATTGTTGAAGAAGAAAGGTGGGATGCCAACAGGGGCATCCCCAAGCTTAGATGCTTGAGACTTCTTGAAATATTATCTTGGGGTGCCTTGGGAATCACCAAGCTTGAGCTTTTGTATCTCCTTAATTCCTCTCATATCATGGTCTCCCTAAATCTCAAAAGCTTCATCCACACAAAACTCAACAAGGACTCGTGAGATAAGTTAGTATAAACCATTGCCAAAACCTTATCGTACTCTACTGTAGAAAATCACTAAAATTATTATTCAACATTGCATACTAAATGTCTCTGCATATTTAATAGTCCTATCGTCAAATAGAATCATTAAAGAAGCAATCATATGCAAACAATGCAAACATAACAGCAATCTGCCTAAACAGGATAGTCTGTAAAGAATGCTGCAACATCCATACTTCCCTAACTCCAAAAATTATGAAATAAAATTCCCACTGTATTAAATTTATCAGAGCTTAATATGCAAAAGGTTTCAACATTTTATCACATTATGAATTTTCTAGGGAATTATTGCAACAGCGGTAAACTTTCTGTTTTCAAACAGCAACATGTATACTTGTAACATAGGCATAGTAAAGGCTATCAATGCCACTTTTATTGAAATAAAAGATGCAAAACATTGTTCTAAATAACATAAAGCAAATCCTAACAAAATAAATTGATGCTCCAAGCAAAACACATATCATGTGGCGAATAAAAATATAGCTCCAAGTAAAGTTACCGATGAACGAAGACGAAAGAGGGGATGCCGTCCAGGGCATCCCCAAGCTTAGGCTCTTGGCTATCCTTGAATATTACCTTGGGGTGCCTTGGGCATCGCCAAGCTTAGGCTCTTGCCACTCCTTATTCCATAGTCCATCGAATCCTTACCCAAAACTTGAAAACTTCACAACACAAACTTAACAGAAAACTCGTAAGCTCCGTTAGTATAAGAAAATAAATCACCACTTCAAGGTACTGTAATAAAATCATTCTTTATTTATATTGGTGTTAAACCTACTGTATTCCAACTTCTCTATGGTTTATAAACTATTTTACTAGCCATAGATTCATCAAAATAAGCAATCAACACACGAAAAACAGAATGTGTCAAAAACAGAACAATCTGTAGTAATCTATAACTAACGCAAACTTCTGGAACCCCAAAAATTCTAAAATAAATTGTTGGACCTGAGGAATTTATCTATTAATCATATGCAAAAATATTTAACTAAATATCACTCTCCAAATAAAAATGGCAGCAATTCTCGTGAGCGCTAAAGTTTTTGTTTTTTCAGCATGATCAACAAGACTTTCCCAAAGTCTTCCCAAAGGTTCTACTTGGCACAAACACTAATTAAAAGCATAAAACCACATATAAATAGAGGATAGATGGATTATTTATTACTAAACAGGAACAAAAAGTAAGGAATAAAAATAAAGTTGCGTTGCCTCCCAATAAGTGCTATCATTTAACGCCCCTAGCTAGGCATGATGATTTCAACGATGCTCACATAAAGGATAAGAATTGAAACACAAAGAGAGCATCATGAAGAATATGACTAGCACATTTAAGTCTAACCCACTTCCTATGCATAGGGATTTTGTGAACAAACAACTTATGGGAGCAATAATCAACTTGCATAGGAAGGTAAAACAAGCATAACTTCAAAACTTTAAGCACATAGAGAGGAAACGTGATATTATTGCAATTCCTACAAGCATATATTCCTCCCTCGTAATAATTTTCAGTAGCATCATGAATTAATTCAACAATATAACCAGCACCAAAATCATTCTTTTCATGATTTACAAGGATAGAAAATTTACTACTCTCCACATAAGCATGTTTCTTCTCATGAATAATAGTGGGAGCAAACTCAACAAAATAACTATCATGGGATTGAAAATTGAAATCAAGATGACAAGTTTCATTGTTATCATTATTCTTTAAAGCATACATGTCATCACAATAATCATCATAGATAGCAGGCATGCTCTCATCATAATAAATTTGCTCATCAAAACTTGGGGGACAAAAAATATCATCTTCATTAAACATAGCTTCCCCAAGCTTGTGGCTTTGAATATCATTAGCATCATGGATATTCAAGGAATTAATACTAACAACATTGCAATCATGCTCATCATTCAAATATTTAGTGCCAAACATTTTATAGATTTCTCCTTCTAGCACTTGAGCACAATTATCCTTTCCATCATACTCACGAAAGATATTAAAAAGGTGAAGCGTATGAGACAAACTCAATTCCATTTTTATAGTTTTCTTTTATAAACTAAACTAGTAATAAAACAAGAAACTAAAAGACTCGATTGCAAGATCTAAAGATATACCTTCAAGCACTCACCTCCCCGGCAACGGCGCCAGAAAAGAGCTTAGTTGACGGGGTGTGTTAGTGCCGCTTTCCTTGCCTCCCCGGCAACGGCGCCAGAAAAGAGCTTGATGTCTACTACACAACCTTCTTCTTGTAGACGTTGTTGGGCCTGCAAGTGTACATGTTTGTAGGACAGTAGCAAATTTCCCTCAAGTGGATGACTTAAGGTTTATCAGTCCGTAGGAGGCATAGGATGAAGATGGTCTCTCTCAAGCAACCCTGCAACCAAATAACAAAGAGTCTCTTGTGTCCCCAACACACCCAATACAATGGTAAGTTGTATAGGTGCACTAGTTCGGCGAAGAGATGGTGATACAAGTGGTATATGGATAGTAGATAAAGGTATTTGTAATCTGAAATAATAAAAACAGCAAGGTAGCAAGTGATAAAAGTGAGCGTAAACGGTATTGCAATGATAGGAAATAAGGCCTAGGGTTCATACTTTTGCTAGTGTAAGTTCCCTCAACAATACTAACATAATTGGATCACATAACTATCCCTCAACATGCAACAAAGAGTCACTCCAAAGTCACTAATAGCAGAGAACGAACGAAGAGATTATGGTAGGGTACGAAACCACCTCAAAGTTATTCTTTCCAATCAATCCGTTGGGCTATTCCTATAAGTGTCACAAATAGCCCTAGAGTTCGTACAAGAATAACACCTTAAGATACAACTCAACCAAAACCCTAATGTCACCTAGATACTCCAATGTACCTCAAGTATCCGTGGGTATGATTATACGATATGCATCACACAATATCAGATTCATCTATTCAACCAACACAAAGGACCTCAAAGAGTGCCCAAAAGTTTCTACCGGAGAATCACGACGAAAACGTGTGCCAACCCCTATGCATAGGTTCATGGGTGGAACCCGCAAGTTGATCACCAAAACATACATCAAGTGAATCACGTGATATCCCATTGTCACCACAGATATCCACGGCAAGACATACATCAAGTGTTCTCAAGTATTTAAAGACTCAATCCGATAATATTACTTCAAAGGGGAAACTCAATTCATTACAAGAGAGAAGAGGGGGAGAAGAAACATAAGATCCAACTATAATAGCAAAGCTCACGATACATCAAGATCGTATCACCTCAAGAACACGAGAGAGAGAGAGAGATCAAACACATAGCTACTGGTACATACCCTCAGCCCCAAGGGAGAACTACTCCCTCCTCGTCATGGATAGCGCCGGGATGATGAGGATGGCCACCGGCGAGGGATCCCCCCTCCGGTAGGGTGCCGGAACAGGGTCTCGATTGACTTTTGGTGGCTACAGAGGCTTGCGGCGGCGGAACTCCCGATCTAATCTCCCGTTCTGGAAGTCTTAGGGTATACGGAGTTATATAGGCAGAAGAAGCACGCCAGGAGAGCCACGGGGGCCCCACAAGGCAGGGGGCACGCCCTAGGGGGGTGGGCGCGCCCCCACCCTTGTGGGTAGCTCCCGTATCTTCTGACGTAGAGTCCAAGTCCATCAGGTGTGTTTCCTTCCAAAAATAACTTCTCTAGTTGATTTCGTTCCATTTCGACTCCGTTTGATATTCCCTTTCTTCAAAACACTAAAATAGGCATAAAACAGCAAATCTGGGCTGGGCCTCCGGTTAATAGGTTAGTCCCAAAAGTAATATAAAAGTGGATAATAAAGCCCAATATTGCCCAAAATAGTAGATAATATAGCATGGAGTAATCAAAAATTATAGATACATTGGAGACGTATCATGACCAAGGGAGAGTCCTCCCCTCCTCGCCCGGCGGCGGCATCATCGTCATACGGCATGGAGCGGAGGGCCCGAGACCTGAGCCGAGGGAAGGACTCCCCCGACTCCACGCCAGTCGCCTCGAAGACGGACTCTTCCTCCTTAGCCTCTTCTTCCTCCACACTCTCGCTGGAGCTGCCGGAGGACACGTCCACCATCGCCAGCGCCGCAAGATCCTTGGGAGCTACCGCGGGCATCAGCCCCTCACCGTTGAAGGTGGGCATGGTGTTCACCACCTGCTCCCAGTCGTTGAGAAGGAACAGGGGGACGGGGGCGCCCACCGGCTTCGCCACATCTCCCCCAACCAAGGAATGGAGGGCCGCGACCAGATTCTCGTCGGTCAGGGCCTCCGAGCTCAGGAGCAAGGCAGTGCCCGCTTCCCCAAGCCTCCACAACGGGAGTGCTCCTAGAGTGGAGCCACCCGGTGCTCCAGGAACTCCCTCAGGAGCGTGGCTCCAGTCAGGTTCGCCGCCCCCAAGTTGCTTGGCCTCAGGTCTGCGTCCATCCTCTTTAGCACCGCCCTCGCACGGGGGTCGACAAGCTCCGCGCGGGACCATGCGTCGACGGCCTTGGGTTGCCCCGTAGGCAGCACCAGACGGGGGTGGAGACGCCCGGCGTCCACCATGACCCACTTGCTCCGGAAGCCTTCGATCCTCTTCCTAGGCTTCGAGATGGCATTGGAATTGGAGTACGCGATGAAGCTCGGACATGCGGAGACATGGACACCAGAAACCCGGAGGGAAAAGTAGTGGCGCAACAAGGCCACCGAGGGCTTCACCCCGACATGAGCCTCACAGTAGTAGGCAAAGATCGCCAGGAGAAGAACAGAGTTGGGGTGGAGATGAAGAGCCTGCAAGTTGTACTGGCAGAGAACAGCAAAGAAGAACTCAGAGAAAGGAGGCACCAGACCGGCGACAATGGCGCTCACAAAGAGCGGATAGAAGGTGCTCCCCTTGGCTTCAGGCTAGTCGGAGCCGGCCTTAGAGCATAGTCGCCCCCTTGCTTCCCTGCGCCACCGCCATCAGGCGTGTAAGGGCGAGGTTCTTCTCTGAAAGGTTCACGGAATCCAGGGCCGACGAGTACCAGGCCTTGGTCGGGGACTTGCGAGGCGCCATGGCGTGCCGGATGAGAAGGATTGAAACAGATCTGGAGGATTTCAGAAGCAAGAAGGAGGAGAGGGAGAAAGGGGATCTGGAGCGAGGTGAAGGAGAACGAAGCAAGTAAGTCTGGCCCGGGCACCTCTTTTGTTAGATGGACAGTTGCCAAGGCATCATGGGGAAGCGCAGACACCCACGTCCAATCAATCGCCACGCGGCGCCCAAGGCCGCAGGCTGTTGGGGCCCATGGCGCTTTGCTTGCCCCTTTGTTTTCCTGCTAGGCCAAGCCCGGGCGCGCCTTGGGCCTGGGGGCTACTGTCGGCGTTCTGGGAACGGGGGTCCCCAGACTTGCCTACCTGCGGCCTGCGTCGTGGCTCAAGTGGGGGCCGAGCGCGGCCCATCTTCATCAGCTCAAGCTCAAGACCCTCGCGAGGGGCCAAGCCTCACGGGGCGGACGACATGAAGCTTCCTCAGAGGCAGCCTCATCAGGCAGGCTCGCGAGGAGGCAGAGAGATCAAGGCAGGGGTACCTCGTGAGGAACCCGTGACGCAAGCCATGACGATCGAGACCAGGCGGGCGCCGGCCTGCGCAGTGTCCTTGTTTCCCCTTTGGTGCAAAGGGGGCAAGCACAGGCCAAGGCATCAGGCAAAGGTTGCCATTCCGGTGCAACGAGACCATGACCAGCGGTGCGGCAGGACGGAGGTCACCGTGGAGCCCAAGACGGCGTCATCACCAGTACTTTTGGCAGCCGAAGACCACCTTTGGTCAGATTAACTTGTACTACATGTTCCCCTTCAAAATGGCCAATTGTTGGCGCCCTTCGCACGCATTATTTGGGGAGAGGCCCAGGGCCTCTATAAATAGAGCTAGCCACCACAGAGTAGAGACATCGATCTACCGAGAAGGGAGAAAACATCTAGAAATCTGGTAGAACCCTAGTAGAGAGAGAGGGAGAGGCGACTGAACTCACCCTAGCAGTTCATCGCACCAGCTCAAGAACACCTCTCGCGAGGTTGTTCTTCCTTTGTATTGATCCTCATCAGCCCCTGAGGCAATCCACCACACCACACGTTGGAGTAGGGTATTACACCACAACGGTGGCCCGAACCAGTATAAACCTTGTGTCCCGTGTGTTGTTCGTTGTTTCCAGCCCAAATCACGCGAGGAGATTGGACATAGATCGGTAGGGGAGAGATCTCCGCACGCACCCCAGTGTTCGAACCTCAAGGGTCTGCCGGAACCCGAAATCTGACATAGTTGAAAAGGAAACTTACTTCAAACAAAGTCTGGACTGATGATTTTGTCGGGGAAGTTAGCATATATCTCATGACCTGGCCCTTTTATGTGCAGTGCAATTTTAGTGCCAGCTTTCAGTACATAAAACTTTGCAATTTCATTCCAAAAGGCAGTGCCAAAATAGGAGTCACCACGTTCATCAAGTCTTACAGTAGCAACGATTGAAAACCCATGGTTTGTGTGTAGTATGACATCTGTGGGGCCTTGATCTATGTAAAGGGAATAATTGTGCACTACATAATCTATTGCATAGCGAGGGATGTTCTGCAGAAAATGGTAGGATTGTTAAATAAAATATGGTAACATGCAAATATGGGCCCAAATTAAAAGAACTATACAACAGTTGAAATCGAAGGGCAAAAATCTATAATTAAACAGATAGGGTAAACATGATGTCATGGAAAATGAGAGTAATCGAAAGAACAATACATCATTAATTTGCCTAATATAGAAAGAAGAGGAAAAAAAATCCCCTTTTACGTATATGGTGCATGTGCAACCTTTTATCCAAATGTAGCAATATTTAGAATATGTTCAGGAAAGTAGGCCATGCCAAACGATTTAGGGTGAGATTGAACATACCGCACACGTGCACAAGTGTAGGCGCATTGTACATTCTATGAATGAAAGAAAACCCTCAAATCAGCTCGAATAAAAATGTATTCACGGCGATTTCCGCTGGGTGATTAAAGGTGGCAGATGAACTGGGATAAGAGATGAGATAATATCTTGTTAAACTAGTTACCTTGTCGTCCATGAGAAAGAACCCTCAATACGGTAGATTCCCCAACCAAGCGGAGCTGGGTCGACCGCGAGCAGCGTCGAGAAAGTCGATGGCGATAGGCGGCGGCAAGCGGAAGTGGCGAAATGCGGCGGGCTTTGCCGGGAGCCTGGCGGCGGCAGGCGTGGAGCTAAGTGTTTACCGCCATGATAGGTAGCGCCATGGCTTAGACGCGGAGGAGCTTGTGCAGGTGTGAATGGGGAACATACCGGAGGGGCCGAGGGGGTGGCGGGCGGGGTGAGGGTTTTCGTGATGTGGGGATGGTGAGGGTTTACTTTTTTCTTTTTTGAATTGGGTGGTGAGGGTTTTCTGTCCTGTCGGCGTTCTGGGAACGGGGGTCCCTAGACTTGCCTGCCTGTGGCCCATGGGGTGGCTGTGCTAGTAGGTATGTACGGCTCATCATTGTCAACAAGGCATTCAAGACCCTTGCGAGGGGCCAAACCTCACGAGGCGGATGACGCAAGACCTCCTTAGGAGCGGCCTCACCAGGCTGCCTCGCGAGGAGCGGAGATATCAAGGTGGGACGAACCTCGTGAGGCTCTCGTGACGTGAGCCATGACGACCAACACCAGGCGGGCGCCAGCGTGCACATCGTCCTTGTTTCCTCTTTGGTGCTAAGGAGGCAAACGTAGGTGCGAAGTACCGAGGCATCAGGCAAAGGTTTGCATATCGGTGCAACAAGACAAAGACCGGAAGGACGACAGGACGGTGGTCACCATGGAGCCCAGGACGGCGTCACCACCAGAACCTTTGACAAGCGAAGACGACCTTTTGTCAGGATAGCTTGTACTAGCTGTCCCCTTTCAAATTGGCCGCCGTTGTTGGCTCCCTTTCCGCTCAATATATGGGGGGAGGACCAGGGCCTATATAAGTAGGACTAGCCACCACCAAAGGGGAGAGGGCCGATCTGATAAAAAGGGGGGTGACTGGATCGGATCAAAGGCCAACCCTTAGCCACACCAAGCACAAGAACACCTCAACCTCAGGAGGCTGTTCTTCCCCTTGTATTGTTCATCATCAGCCCAAGATGCAATCCACCACCACCGCACTGGAGTAGGGTATTACACCACATTGATGGCCCCAACCAGTATAAACCTGGTGTCTTTGTGTTGCGAGTGCGTTGAGTTCGTCCGCGAGACCTTAGCGTGCTAGGGCATAGATCGGTAGGAGGGAAAGAACTTCACGCGCACCCCAGAGTTCGAACCTCAAGGGTTTGCCGGAACCCGTGATCCAACATTTGGCGCGCTAGGTAGGGGTGCACCGTAGCTCCTCTCCACCGGCCTGCGCTCCGCGCCACCGCTCTTCGCCCTCATCGCAGGTGCCCCGCCACCGACTCCAGCAGCCGGTGCTGACGACGAGGCCAGGGGGCTCCGAGCCCTGACCCCCGCCCTGTGGTAGGTGTGATGGCCACCCAAGTTCAGTCTGGAGATGCCGCCATGCTACGACGGCACGGCAGACCCGTTTGCCTTCTTGTTGGCATACGAGGAGGCCGTCCTTGAGGCCGGGGGCAACGACAAGGTCATGGCCAACTGGCTCCCCATGGCCCTCGCCGGCGAGACACGCGCCTGGCTGCTCAACCTCCCTGGATCCACGGTGGCATCCTGGGGGGAACTCCGCGACCTCTTCACTGCTCGCTACGCGGTACCGGCGCACCACGCAGTCGCGGCCCTGCTAGGTGGCTCTCAAGCACCGCCTTCAGATCGCCACGTCAAGCCATTCCTCTGCCAGATTGGTGCCGCTTCCAAGCACCCGGGGGCTCCGCCAGGCTGGGCTGCGCCGGAGGCCGGCCTCACCTTCCGCTTAGAGGACCAGCCCGACTCCACTGCCAGCTCGGGCATGCTCCCAATGCTCTGCACGCCCACCATCTCCAACGTGGTTGTTACCAAGTCCCTCATCGACGGCAGTGCCAGCCTCAATTTGCTCTACATGGAAGCCTTCAGCCTTCTTCATGTGCCACTTGAGTGGCTCAGCCACAGCAAGCCTTTCTCAGGAGTTCGTGGTGGCACTGTCTGCTCTCTAGGACAGATCCGCCTTCCCGTCACCTTCGGCACACGCGACAACTACCGCACTGAGCTGGTCGACTTCGACATCGCCCGCATCGGCCTCCCATACAACACCATTCTCGGGTACCCGGCTCTGGCCCAGTTCATGGCAGCGACTCATCCGGCCTACAACCTCATCAAGATGCCTAGGATCAAGGGCGTCCTCACTGTCAAAGGGGACACCAAGGAGGCTCTGGCGGCGCTCAGGCTCACCCTCAAAACCGCCGCAGTGGCGCAGCCTGCCAACGCGGGCACCTCCGAACCCAAGGGAGCCGTACCGACCAAGAAGAAGCAGTTGTTCACACAAGACAAAGCAGAAACGAAGCAGGTGTCGGTCAATGAGGACGGTCCCTCAGGGGCCACCTTTACCATAGGTGCCGGCCTCGATCAAGGTCAAGAGGGAGCATTGGTGAAGTTCTTGCGCGTAAACAAGGATATATTTGCGTGGGAGCCCAATCAGCTAGTAGGAGGTCCGAGGGAAGTGATTCAGCATCACTTAAGGGTATGCCCCAATGTACGCCCCATGAAGCAGCGGGCGAGATGGCAGTCCACTGAGAAGCAGGCCTTCATCATCCAAGAGACCCACAAGATGGAGGCGGCGGGCGCCATTCACGAGGTTCGGTATCCCGAATACCTGGCGAACCCCGTCGTAGTGCTGAAGAAAGACGGGAAGGAGCGGATGTGCATTGACTTCACCAACCTTAACAAGGCCTTCCCCCAAGATCTGTTCCCGCTCCCGCGCATCGATCAGATCGTCGACTCCACCGCCGGGTGCAACCTGTTGTGCTTCCTGGATGCGTTCTTAGGATACCGCCAGATCAAGATGGCGGTAGAAGATGTGGAGAAGAGAGCCTTCCTGACCCCGTGTGGGGTGTACTGCTATACCTGCATGCCTTTTGGATTGCGCAACGCGGGCGCAACCTTTCAGCGACTGAATCACATCGCCTTAGGGCGGCAGCTCGGGAGAAACATAGAGGCCTACGTCGATGACATTTTGCCGAAGTCTCAGGAGGCGAACACCTTGATTCAAGACCTGGAGGAGACCTTCGCGAGGCCGCACCACGTGAACTTGTAGCTTAACCTGGAGAAGTGCGTGTTCGGTGTCCCTTCCGACAAGATGCTGGGCTTCCTCGTGTCCCACAGAGGGATCGAGGCGAATCTAGAGAAGATCAAGGCCATCGAGGACATGAGCCCACCGCAGACCCTTAGGAAGATGCAGAAGCTGGTTGTCCGGGTAACTGCGTTGGGACGCTTCATCTCCAAGCTAGGTGAATGCACCCTACCCTTCTTCAAGCTAATGACGAAGAAGGGCCCATTCGAGTGGACCCTGGAGGCCGACCGAGCTTTTCAAGACCTCAAGAGATACCTGACCAGCCCTCCGGTGATGGTGGTGCCACGGACCCTCGAGCCCCTAGTACTCTACCTCACTGCTACCCCGTACTCCGGTAGCACAGCACTAGTGGCGGTTCAGGGGGAGCACCAAACCAAGGGCGCGCTGTGTCGGGCTACAACTGAGGCAATACAAGATCATGAAGGCACCGCAAGAGCCGTGGCAGCGTCGGCAGAAGACCAAGCTCAACAGGACGCCGCCGCCAAGATTCCCACAAACAATCAGGCGTTAGGAGCCCCGTCACCTCACGAGGCATCTCAACTTCCACAAGACGCGAGCCCAAACACCACACCAGCCCTCATCGAACACCCGGTGTATTTCATCAGCACTGTGTTGCGAGATGCGAGGGCGTGATATCCCATGCCTCAAAAGCTTCTTCTCGCACTCTTGGTGGACTCGCGCAAGCTACGACACTACTTCCAGGGGCACCCCATCAAGGTTGTCTCAGCCTACCCATTAGAGATGGTGCTCAGGAGCCCCAATTTTGCTGGAAGGGTCACCAAGTGGAACATCAAGATGGAAGAATTCCAGTTAGAGTTCAGCACTACCAGGGTCATCAAGGAAGCCGCGCTCGCTGATTTTGTGGCGGAATGGATGGACGTCCCGACACTTGAAGTAGGCGAAGACATGTCCACCTCGCCAGGAAGTGAGGCACCAGATGGTTGGGTCCTGTACTTCGATGGTGCCTTCACGCACTAGGGCGCGGAGCTGGATCTCTACTCATCTCGCCCACTCAGGATAAGCTCTACTACGTCATGCAGCTCTGCTTTCAGTAGGGCGAGAAGGTCTCCAACAACATCACGGAATACGAAGGCATCATAGCTGGCCTGAAGGCCGCGACAGCTCTGGGGGTGAAGCGCCTTACCGTTAGATGCGACTCGCAGCTCCTCATCAACTTCTCCAACAAAGTATACGAGCCGAAGGACGAGCATATGGAGGCATACCTTGCGGAGGTGCGCAAGATGGAGAAGAAGTTCTTGGGTCTGGAGCTGCAACATGTGCCCCGGAGCATCAACAAGGAAGCTAACGACATCGCCAAGAGAGCATCCAAGCGGCAGCCACAAGAGCCCGGTGTCTTTGAGGAACGGCTCTTCAAGCCATCGGCAACACCGCCACCTTCAAGCACTGCTCAGCCTCGGGAGGAGCTCCCACAGCCTCCTGCCTCAGGAGCCCCGGCCTGCGGTCCGACCTCAAGATCTCGCCTGCTCTTGGTGCTAGAACCTCAGGAGGGATGCTGGACCAAGGAATTCAAAGAATATCTGATGCAAGGGGCGCTGTCAGAGAAGGAGTGAGATGTAGAGCATGTGGTTCGGCAAGCCACGGCGTACTGCATCCAAGATGGTGAGTTGTACAGGAAGCGGCCAAACGACGTTTCCCTGCGTGCTACCTCTTGAGCACTATGTTGGATTTCCTTGAAGAGGAAAGGATGATGCAGCAAAGTACCATAAGTATTTCCCTCAGTTTTTGAGAACCAAGGTATCAATCCAGTAGGAGGCTGCGCACGAAGTCCCTAGTACCTACACAAGACAAATAACTCCTCGCAACCAACACGATAAGGGGTTGTCTATCCCTTCACGGTCACTTACGAGAGTGAGATCTGATAGATATGATAAGATAACATTTTTTGGTATTTTTGTGATAAAGATGCAAAGTAAAATAAAATCAAAGGAAATAACTAAGTATTGGAAGATTAATATGATGAAGATAGACCCGGGGGCCATAGGTTTCACTAGTGGCTTCTCTCAAGAGCATAAGTAATTTACGGTGGGTGAACGAATTACTGTTGAGCAATTGACAGAATTGATCATAGTTTTGAGAGTATCTAGCTATGATCATGTATATAGGCATCACGTCCGAGACAAGTAGGCCGACTCCTGCCTGCATCTAGAGTATTAAGTTCATGAAAATAGAGTAACGCCTTAAGCCAGATGACATGATGTAGAGGGATAAATTCATGCAATATGATAAAAAACCCCATCTTGTTACCCTTGATGGCAAAAATACAATACGTGCCTTGCTGCCCCTGCTGTCACTGGGAAAGGACACCGCAAGATTGAACCCAAAGCTAAGCACTTCTCCCATTGCAAGAAAGATCAATCTAGTAGGCCAAACCAAACTGATAATTTGAAGAGACTTGCAAAGATAACCAATCATACATAAAAGAATTCAGAGAAGATTCATATATTATTCATAGATAATCTTGATCATAAACCCATAATTCATCGGTCTCAACAAACACACCGCAAAAAGAAGATTACATTGAATAGATCTCCACAAGAGAGGGGGAGAACTTTGTATTGAGATCCAAAAAGACAGAAGAAGCCATCTAGCTAATAACTATGGACCCGAAGGTCTGAGGTAAACTACTCACACTTCATCGGGGAGGCTATGGTGTTGATGTAGAAGCCCTCCGTGATGGATACCCCCTCCGGTGGAGCTTCGGAACAGGCCCCAAGATGGGATCTCGTGGATACAGAAAGTTACGGCGGTGGAATTAGGGTTTTGGCTCCGTATCTGATCGTTTGGGGGTACGTAGGTATATATAGGAGGAAGGAGTACGTCGGTGGAGCAACAGGGGGCCCATGAGGGTGGAGTGCGCACCTGGGGGGGTAGGCGTGCCGCCTACCTCGTGGCCACCTCCTTTGCGTCTTGACGTAGGGTCCAAGTCTCCTGAATCATGTTCGGTGAGAAAATCACGTTCCCGAAGGTTTCATTCCGTTTGGACTCTGTTTGATATTCATTTTCTTCGAAACCCTAAAATAGGCAAAAAACACCAATTCTGGGCTGGGCCTCTGGTTAATAGGTTAGTCCCAAAAATAATATAAAAGTGGATAATAAAGCCCAATAATGTCTAAAACAGTAGATATTATAGCATGAAGCAATCAAAAATTATAGATACGTTGGAGACGTATCAAGCATCCCCAAGCTTAATTCCTGCTCGTCCTCGAGTAGGTAAATGATAAAAACAGAATTTTTGATGCGGAGTGCTACTTGGCATAATTTTAATGTAATTCTTCTTAATTGTGGTATGAATATTCAGATCCGAAAGATTCAAGATAAAATTTTAATATTGACATAAAAATAATAATACTTCGAACATACTAGCAAAGCAATCATGTCTTCTCAAAATAACATGACAAAAGATAGTTATCCCTAAAAAATCATATAGTCTGGCTATGCTCTATCTTCACCACACAAAATATTTAAATCATGCACAACCCCGATGACAGCCAAGCAATTGTTCCATACTTTTGACATTCTCAATTTTTTTCAATCTTCATGCAATACATGAGCGTGAGCCATGGATATAGCACTATATGTGGAATAGAATGGTGGTTGTGAAGAAGACAAAAAGGGAGAAGATAGTCTCACATCAACTAGGCGTATCAACGGGCTATGGAGATGCCCATCAATAAATATCAATGTGAGTGAGTAGGGATTGCCATGCAACGGATGCACTAGAGCTATAAGTATATGAAAGATCAACAAAAGAAACTAAGTGGGTGTGCATCCAACTTTCTTGCTCATGAAGACCTAGGACATTTTGAGGAAGCCCGTCATTGGAATATACAAGCCAAGTTCTATAATGAAAAAATCCCACTAGTATATGAAAGTGACAAAATGAGAGACTCTCTATCATGAATATCATGGTGCTACATTGAAGCACAAGTGTGGTAAAGGATAGTAACATTGTCCCTTCTCTCTTTTTCTCTCATTTTTTTATTTGGGCCTTTTCTCTTTTTTTATGGCCACTTTTATTTCTCTTTTTTTATTTTTCGTCCGAGTCTCATCCTGACTTGTGGGGGAATCATAGTCTCCATCATCCTTTCCTCACTGGGACAATGCTCTAATAATGATGATCATCACACTTTTATTTTCTTACAACTCAAGAATTACAACTCGATACTTAGAACAAGATATGACTCTATATGAATGCCTCCGGTGGTGTACCAGGATACGCAATGAATCAAGAGTGACATGTATGAAATAATTATGAATGGTGGCTTTGCCACAAATACGATGTCAACTACAAGATCATGCTAAGCAATATGGCAATGATGGAGTGCGCCATAATAAATGGAACGATGGAAAGTTGCATGGCAATATATCTCGGAATGGCTATGGAAATGCTATAATAGGTAGGTATGGTGGCTGTTTTGAGGAAGGTATATGGTGGGTGTATGATACCAACGAAAGGTGCGCGGTATTAGAGAGGCTAGCAATGGTTGAAGGGTGAGAGTGCGTATGATCCATGGACTCAACATTAGTCATAAAGAACTCATATACTTATTGCAAAAATCTACAAGTTATCAAAACAAAGTATTACACGCATGCTCCTGGGGGGATAGATTGGTAGGAAAAGACCATCACTCATCCCCGACTGCCACTCCTAAGGAAGACTATCAAAAAATAAATCATGCTCCGACTTCATCACATAACGGTTCACCATACGTGCATGCTACAGGAATCACAAATTTTAACACAAGTGTTTCTCAAGTTCACAACTACTCAACTAGCATGACTCTAATATCACCATCTCCATATCTCAAAACAATTATCAAGCATCAAACTTCTCATAGCATTCAACACACTCATAAGAAAGTTTTTACTATTCTTGGATACCAAGCATATTAGGATTATTTAAGAAAATTACCATGCTATTTAAGATTCTCAAAATAATGTAAGTGAAGAATGAGAGACCAATATTTTCTATAAAACAAATCCACCACCGTGCTCTAAAAGATATAAGTGAAGTACTAGAGCAAAACTATATAACTCAAAAGATATAAGTGAAGCACATAGAGTATTCTAACAAATTCCAAATCATGTATGGCTCTCTTAAAAGTTGTGTACAGCAAGGATGATTGTGGTAAACTAAAAAGCAAAGACTCAAATCATACAAGACGCTCCAAGCAAAACACATATCATGTGGTGAATAAAAATATAGCTCCAAGTAAAGTTACCGATAGAAGTAGACGAAAGAGGGGATGCCTTCCAGGGCATCCCCAAGCTTTGGCTTTTAGGTGTCCTTAGATTATCTTGGGGGTGCCCTGGGCATCCCCAAGCTTAGGCTCTTGCAACTCCTTGTTCCATAATCCAACAAATTCACCCAAAACTTGAAAACTTCACAAAACAAAACTTAAAGTAGAAAATCTCGTGAGCTCTGTTAGCGAAAGAAAACAAAAGACCACTTCAAGGTACTGTAATGAACTCATTATTTATTGATATTGGTGTTAAACCTATTGTATTCCAACTCCTCTATGGTTTATAAACTATTTTACTAGCCATAGATTCATCAAAATAAGCAAACAACACACGAAAAACAGAATCTGTCAAAAATAGAACAGTCTGTAGTAATATGTAGCTAGCGCAAGATCTGGAACCCCAAAAATTCTAAAATAAATTGTTGGACATGAGGAATTGATCTATTAATCATCTGCAAAAAGAAGTAACTAAATAGTTGTAACACCACGTATGTAACCTTCCATATTTGTATTCCAACTCTTGCCTTTTCCGGCACTAAGTTATGATATTTCCTCGTTGTCGGGTTTTTGTCTTTGTGTTGTTTGGTCTTGGTCATGCATCTCATATCATGTCATCATGTGCATCGCATTTTCATATGTATTCGTTTCATGCATCCGAGCATTTTCCCCGATGTCCGTTTTGCATTCCGGCACTCCTATGTCCTCTGGTGTCCCTTTCTACCTCTTTTCGTGCGCGGGTGTTAAACGTTTTCGGATTGGACCGAGACTTGCCAAGCGGCCTTGGTTTACTACCGGTAGACCGCCTGTCAAGTTTTGTGCCATTTGCACTTTGTTTGATACTCCAATGGTTAACCGAGGAACCGAAAAGGCCTCGTGTGTGTTGCAGCCCAACACCTCTCCAAAGTGGCCCAAAACCCACCTAAACCCCCTCCATCATCTAGGTCGTTCGATCACGATCGCGTGGCCGCAAACCATGCTCAATATGGAGCCTCCTAGCTCACTCTACCTATAAATATAGCCTCTCCCCTGAAATCTCGGATCTCTTCCTCCCAAACCCTAAAAAAATCCGCTCCCCTAGCCGCCGGACGTGTCCGATCGGGCCGGACACGTCCGCCCCGCTCCCCCCGGCAAACCAGAGCATGCCACGTGTCCCACCGGCGCTCGCCGCCACTGCGACCAGCCGAAGCCCGCGGCCAGCCCTCCCCGCCGCCCGACCCGCCCGCGCCCCGCCCGCGCCCCGACGCCGTCTTCCTCCTCGCCGCGCCTTCTTCCCGCCGTCCGGCACTGCTGCGCCACCGCGGACACCTCGCCGGCCACCGCCGCCTCACCCTGTCGCCGCCGACCCGACCCCGCCGCCTCGCTCCGACGCCGGCAGCCGTGCCCAGCGCCGCGTCCCTCATCGTCCGGCACCACCTCACCGCACCACCGCCTCCTCACCGCCCCGGCAAGCTCTGGTCGGACTCCGGTGACCTCGACAAACTCCGGCGAGCACCTCGAAACGCGTGCCGATCTGGATCTGGATCTGAGGGTTGACTTTTGCCCTAACCCTAGTAATTTTGTGCATTTCTCATTGCATCATAACTCTGCAACCGTGGCTCCGTTTCAGGCGTGTAGCATATCTAATTGTTCGTCTCGACGAGTACTTCATTTCATCTCATTGCACCATGTCCATTTGGGCTCATCTTGATGCCCTAAATGTTGTTGCAAGAGTGCTAGTTTATAATACTTTTAGATTCTTAGCAGTAATTGGACTTTTGTCATTTTTGCCATGATTGATGTGTGCCTCCTATGAACTTGAGCCCTACATGAGTTTTTAAGTATGCCATGCCATTTTTACAGTGGTGTTTGCCATGTATTTCTGTGATCTCTGTGGTGACTAGCACAAGCATGCAAAGTAGCCCTCATAATGTTGCTGTATTCATGTTGCTACAGAGTGATCGATGCCTCTTTTGAGCATGATCAGTAAGGATGTTTTGTAGATATTGTGGTGCTCTATCCATTCATGTCTTTGTTTGCATTTATGGAGCACCCTAGCTTGACTCAATCGAGCTCTACTTTTGCTATAAAATGTTCCTGGCAGAATGTTTACGTGTTAAGCATTTTTGCCGATGTTGTTGTAGTTGATCCATGCATGCTATGTTGTTGTTCTTGCCATGCTTAGCTTCTATGCCATGTCTACTTGTTGGGTGTATGCTTAATTTGTCATGCAATGCCTTGTGGTGAGTGCATCAAGCTCATAAACATGCCTACTTAATATATGTTTTGCCATGTTCCAGTTTTCTACTAAGTCTGAATTTGTTAACGATAATTGCTATGTTCACATGATTGCCATTGTATTTTCTGATCCCTTTTGGCTTATGGTCAGTAAGGAACTTTTGTTGTAAGCTTTGAGTAGCTTCATACCATGCCTTGCTTTGCCATGATATGTTCCTGTAGATTGTTGTTTTCTTGCTCTAAACATTGCTTACTAATGTTAAATTCCTGACTTGATATTATTTTCACTAAGTCTGTAACCTGTTATCTTTTGCACTTTTGCCATGCTTGTTTGAACCTGCTATTGAGTGAATTAGCCGTACCTCAGTGTTCATCTTTTGTCAAGCATGTTGAGTGGATCCCTGCTATGTATTTTTTTGCTATGTTAGAGTGCAGTAGCTTGTTGTTCTTGATGCATTTAGATGGCCTCGTGTTGTTAATCGCAGATCGATGCCATATTTCTTTTGCTTGTCATTTGCAAACCGTGCATCCGATTCCGGTGATCTTTATATCGATTTCGACCGAAATCAACTCCTCTTGCACGTGGTTGATTGTGTCTCCCTTTGCTTGTGTTCTTTCTTTGGGTAGAGCCGGGAGATGAGTACGTGATCGAGGAACCCGTTGAGTACGCTTACGAGGATCAAGCTAACGTCAACTCGGATAACTTTGCAAGCAAGATGACCATACCCTCGAAATCACTTATATGTTTGCTTGCTAGATGCTTGCTCTTTTGCTATGCCTACGCTATGATACCTACCACTTGCTTATCATGCCTCCCATATTGCCATGTCAAACCTCTAACCCTCCTTGTCCTAGCAAACCGTTGTTTGGCTATGTTACCACTTTGCTCAGCCCCTCTTATAGCGTTGCTACTTGCAGGTGAAGATTGGAGTTTGTTCCTTGTTGGAACATGTTTATTGTTGGGATATCATTATTATATCTTGTCTATCTTAATGCATCTATACACTTGGTAAAGGGTGGAAGGCTCGACCTTATGCCTGGTGTTTTGTTCCACTCTTGCCGCCCTAGTTTCCGTCATGCCGGTGTTATGTTCCTTGATTTTGCGGTCCTTACACGGTTGGGTTATAATGGGAACCCCTTGACAGTTCGCCTTGAATAAAACTCCTCCAGCAATGCCCAACATTGGTTTTACCATTTGCCACCTAGCCTTTTTTCCCTTGGGTTTCCGGAGCCCGAGGGTCATCTTTATTTAACCCCCCCCCCTGGGGGGCTAGTGCCCCTCTGAGTATTGGTCCAAACTAGAGCCCCTTGCAGCGCCACCTCGGGGAATCTCGAGGGCTGGTTTTAGTTGTATGGATTGCTTATCCGGTGTACCCTGAGAACGAGATATGTGCAGGTCCTATCGGGATTTGTCAGCACATTCGGGTGGCATTGCTGGACTTTTTACCATTGTCGAGATGTCTTGTAACCGGGATTCTGAGTCTGATCAGATTGTCTTGGGAGAAGGAATATCCTTTGATGATCGTGAGAACTTGTGATGGGCTAAGTTGGGACTCCCCTGCAGAGATTTGATCTTTCGAAAGTCGTGCCCGCGGTTATGGGCAGATGGGAATTTCTTGATGTCTGGTTGTAGATAACCTGAAACTTAACTTAATTAAAATGAATCAACAGAGTGTGTGGCCGTCATGGTCTCTTTTCGTCAGAGTCTGGGAAGAGAACATGGTCTCATGTTATGCTTGAACGTAGGTTGCTCTAGGATCACTTCTTGATCATAGTTGCTCGACCGTGCCTTTGCCTTCTCTTCTCGCTCTCATTTGCGTATGTTAGCCACCATATATGCTAGTGCTTGTTGCAGCTCCACCTCATACCTTCTACCCTTCCTATAAGCTTAAATAGTCTTGATCGCGAGGGTGTGAGATTGCTGAGTCCCTGTGGCTCACAGATTCCTTCCAAAACCAGATGCAGGGACCGATGATACCGGTCTAGGAGATTCGACTGAGGTCAAGTGGGAGTTCGATGAGGACCCAGGACGATACTACATTTCCTTTCCAGACGATCAGTAGTGGTGCCCATTTGGGGCGATCGGGGACTTTAATGCATTTGGGGTTGTTCTTTATTTTTGTTCCTAGACTTGTCTGCCTGCGGCCTGCGGCGTGGCTCAAAGGGGGGGGGGGCAGCGCGGCCCATCTTCACCAACACAAACTCAAGACCCTTGCGAGGGGCCAAGCCTCGCGGGGCGGACGACACGGAGCTTCCTCAGGCAGGACCTCGTCAGGCTGGCTCACGAGGAGGCGGAGAGATCAAGGCGGGGTACCTCGTGAGGTGCCCGTGACGCAAGCCATGACGACTCAGGGCGCCAGGCGGGTGCCAGCCCGCGCAGCGTCCTCCTTTCCTCTTTGGTGCAAAGGGGGCAAGCGCAGCCGCGGAGTACCGAGGCGTCAGGCAAAGGTTGCCATTTCGGTGCAAGGAGACCAAGACCAGGAGGACTACGAGATGGAGGTCACCGTGGAGCCCAAGACGGCGTTATCACCAGAGCTTTGCGCAGGCGAAGACTACTTTTGTCAGGATAGTTGATACTTGTTGTCCCCCTTCAAATTAGCCCGCCATTGTTGGCTCCCTTCCCGCTCAATATTTGGGGAGAGGACCAGGGCCACTATAAATAGGACCGGCCACCCACGTAGCAAAGGGTTCGGCTCAGTCTCCTCCAAGGGCTCGACAAGTAGAGAGGTGGTAAGCAGAGAGAGAGAGAGATAGAGAAAGGTGGCTGAACTCCTCCCAGCAGTTCATCGCCCCAGCCAAGAACAGACCCTCGCGAGGCTGTTCTTCCTTGTACTGTTCATCATCATCAGCCCAAGAGGCAATCCACCACACCACACACTAGAGTACGGTATTACACCACAACGGTGGCCCGAACCAGTATAAACCCTGTGTCCCATGTGTTGTTATTTTCATAGCTTTGATCCTAGCGTGACAGAGGGGTGCAGGAAGGTAGGAGGCGAAATCTCCGCGCGCACCCCAGAGTTCGAACCTCAAGGGTCTACCAGAACCCAAAATCCGACATTTGGCGCGCCAGGTAGGGGTGCGCCGGAACCCGAAATCCAACATTTGGCGCGCCAGGTACGGTGGGCG
Organism: Triticum dicoccoides; assembly: GCF_002162155.2. Classification (NCBI taxonomy): domain Eukaryota; kingdom Viridiplantae; phylum Streptophyta; class Magnoliopsida; order Poales; family Poaceae; genus Triticum; species Triticum dicoccoides. The sequence continues at coordinate 317,737,953 of NC_041388.1, forward strand.
CCGGAATTCGTCTTCCACCGCTCCGTTCTTCTCCGACCATCGCGCCCATGTCTGACGCACGTCGGGCCCGCGCGGAGTGTCGGGCCGCCCTTGCTTCCCGCGTCGCCCAGACAGCCCCTGTCGGCGGGCGCCCTCGCCGTTCCCCGTCACATGCCGTCAACGCCGCCACCAGCCCGGCAGGGGACGAGCGGCAAGCATCGTCCTGGCATTTGTCCGTGCGGCAAGACGGCCGCACCACAACTCACTCGCTTACCCCAGCTGATTCTTCGTCCCGCGTGCTTCGCGCGCCCATGGAGCCCCGCAACCTCTTCCCCGCCTATCGCGCTGCACCAACACCCCTAGTCGTCGCGGCCCTCTTGGGCGGCTCGCAGGCGCCGCCTACAAGTTACCACGTCAAATTGTTCATCCGCCGGGTCAGCGCCGCTTCCACACGACAGGGGGCTCCCCTGGATCGGGCGGCGCCCGAGACCGGCCTGAGCTTCAGCCCGGAGGACCACCCCTCCAACTCGGCCTGCTCGGGCGCGCTCCCCATGCTATGCACCCCCACCATCTGCCAGGTGGCCGTCACCAGAACTCTCATCGATGGCGGGGCGGGCCTCAGCGTGCTCTCAGTCGAGGCCTTCAACCTCCTCTACATACCCCTGGAACGGTTGCAGCCCAGCCGGCCCTTCTCAGGCGTTGGGGGCAGGTCGTCCAGCTCCTTGGGGAAGATCCGGATCCCAGTGACCTTCGGCACCTACGACAACATCCGCATGGAGCTGGTCGACTTCGACATCGCCCCCATCGGCCTCCCCTACAACGCCATCCTCGGCTACCCAGCGCCGGCCCAGTTCATGGCCGCAACGCACCCGGTGTACAAGCTCATGAAGATGCCCGGGAGCAGCGGTGTCCTCACCATGCACGGGGATACCGGTGACACTCTGCGAGTGCTCAAGCTCGTCTTCAGGACAGCAGCGTTGGCACAACCTACCGACTTGGGGGCCCCCGAGCCCAAGGGGGCTGCGGCCGCCAAGAAGAAGCAGTTGTTCACCCAAGACAAGGCAGAAACCAAGCAGGTACCCGTCGATGAGGACGGGTCCACCAATGCCACTTTCACCATAGGCGCCCACCTCAAACCCGAGCAGGAGGAGGCCCTCGTGGGTGTTCCTGCGCGCAAACAAGAAGGTATTCGTTTGGGAGCCAGACCAGTTGGCAGGGATCCCCAGGAGCGTAATCGAGCATCACCTCAACGTGTGCCCCAACGTGCGCCCTGTGAAGCAGAAGGCCAGGCGGCAGTCCACAGAAAAGCAGGCCTTCATCGTCCAAGAGACCCGCAAATTAGAGGCCGCTGGGGTCATTCATGAGGTCCGATACCCAGATTAGATGGTTAACCCTGTCGTTGTGCTGAAGAAGGGAGGGAAGGAACGCATGTGTGTCGACTTCACCAACCTCAACAAAGCGTGCCCGCAAGACCCGATCCCGCTCCCCGCATCGACCAGATCGTTGATTCCACTGCGGAATGCGACCTGTTGTGCTTCCTGGATGCCTTCTCTGGGTATCACCAGATCAAGATGGCGGTGGAAGACGTCGAGAAGACGGCCTTCCTAACCCCGTGCGGGGTGTACTGCTACACCTGCATACCATTCAGGCTGCGTAACGCAGGGGCGACCTTTTAGCAGCTGATGCATATCACCTTGGGCCCGCAGCTCGGGAAGAATGTTGAAGCTTACGTCGATGACATCGTGGTAAAATCTCGGGAGGCCAGGACATTGATACAAGACCTGGAGGAAACCTTCGTGAGCCTCAACATAGTGAACCTACGGCTCAACCCAGAGAAGTGTGTGTTCGGAGTCCCCTCGGGAAGCTCTTGGGTCTCCTCGTGTCCCACCGAGGCATCGAGGCTAACCCGGAGAAGGTCAAGGCGGTGGAAGACATGAGCCCGCCAAAGACCCTCAGAGAAATGCAGAAGCTCACGGGGCGTGTGACCGCGCTAGGGCGCTTCATCTCCAAGTTGGGGGAACGAGCCCTGCCCTTCTTCCAGCTAATGAAGAAAAAGGGGCCCTTCCAGTGGACTGAAGAGGCCGACAAGGCGTTCCAGGATCTCAAGAGATACCTGACCAGCCCACCGGTCATGGTGGCCCCGTGCCCTCAGGAGCCCCTGGTGCTCTACCTCGCCGCCACTCCCTACTCCGCCAGTGCAGCCTTGGTAGCAGTCAGAGAGAAGCGCCGGATCAAAACCACGGCAGCAGCCCGGGATAAGGCAGAACAGGGACAAGGAAGGCCCACAAAAACCGCCATCACGGCTGAGGAGGATCAGCCGCCGCAGAGGGGCGCACCAGAGGCGGAAGAGGCCCCTCTTCCAGATGGCCAGTCTCAGGAGGCCCCATTGCCTCAAGAGGCGCCACGGTCTCCGAAGGGAGCCACCAGCACTGACGCACTCCACCTCGTTGAGCACCCAGTGTACTTCGTCAGCACAGTGCTGCGGGATGCAAGAGCATGGTACCCCATGCCTCAAAAACTCCTCCTCGCGCTACTGGTGGCTTCGCGAAAACTGCGGCATTATTTTCAGGGTCACCCCATCAAGGTCGTCTCGTCATACCCCCTGGAGAGGGTGCTCAGGAGCCCCAATTCAGCTAGGAGGGTCGCTGAGTGGAACATAGAGCTGCAAGCGTTTCAGCTCGAATTCAGCACGACCAGAGTCATCAAGGGAGTAGCGTTGGCAGATTTTGTGGCAGAATGGACGGAGGCACCAGGCCTCATGGCCGACGAGGATCGGTCCCTGTCCCCGGGAAGCGAGGCGCCAGAAGGCTGGGTCATGTACTTCGATGGGGCGTTCTCCAGACACGGCGCAGGGGCTGGGGCGGTGCTTATATCGCCCACCCAGGACAAGCTCTATTACGCCGTGCAGCTTTGTTTCCAACAAGGCGAAAAGGTCTCCAACAACTTAGCGGAGTATGAAGGTTTAATAGTGGGCATGAAGGCCGCAGCTGCCCTCGGGGTGAAACGCCTCACCATCAAGGGCGATTCGCAGCTCCTTGTCAATTTCTCCAACAAGGTGTACGAGCCGAAGGATGAGCACATGGAGGCCTACCTTGCAGAGGTCCACAGGATGGAGAAGCAGTTCTGGGGGTTGGAGTTGCAGCATGTGCCCCGTGGCACCAATCAGGAAGCCGATGACATCGCCAAACACGCGTCCAGGCGGTTACCTCAGGAGCCTGGCGTTTTCGAGGAGCGGCTCTTCAAGCCTTCAACCTTACCGTCATTATCAAACACGGCTCATCCCAGGGAGGAGCTCCCTCAGCCACCTGCCTCAGGAGCTCCGGCTTGTGGCCCGGCCTCGGGAGCACGCCTGCTCCTGACGATGGAACCTCAGGAGGGATGTTGGATCATGGAGCTCCAGAGCTACCTAACGCAAGGGACCCTGCCGGAGAAGGAGGAGGAAGCAGAGCGAGTGGCGCGCCAGGCCACGGCATACTGCATCAAAGATGGCAAGCTCTACCAGAGCGACCAAACAATGTATGCCTGCGCTGCATCTCCAGGGAGCAAGGGAAGGAACTACTGGAAGATATACACAGCGGAGATTGCGGACATCATTCATCATCACGGACCCTCGTTGGCAAGGCGTTCCGAAGTGGGTTTTACTGGCCCACCGCGCTCAATGACGCCGTTGAACTAGTGAAGGCTTGTGAGGCCTGCCAGTTCCATGCCAAGCAGATCCATCAGCCGGCAGGGGGCTTGCAGACTATCCCCCTTTCGTGGCCATTCGCAGTCTGGGGGCTCGACATCTTGGGTCCGTTTCCTCGGACACCAGGGGGCTACCGCTACCTTTACGTTGCCATGGACAAGTTCACCAAGTGGGCTGAAGTGGAGGCTGTCCGCACCATTCGTGCGGGTTCCGCAGTCAAGTTCATCAAGGGCATCGTGAGCCGGTTCGGGGTGCCGAATCGCATCATCACGGACAACGGTTCGCAGTTCACCAGTAACCTCTTCAAAACATACTGTGCTAACCTTGGAACGCAGATATGCTATGCTTCAGTGGCGCACCCCCGAAGCAACGGCCAGGCCGAGCGAGCCAACGCAGAGGTCCTGAGGGGCCTCAAGACTAGGACGTTCAAGAAGAAGCTGGAGGCTTGCGGCAGAGGTTGGTACGACGAACTGCAGTCCGTGTGGTCCATCCGCACCACCGCGACCAAGCCGACTGGAGAGACCCCGTTCTTCCTGGTCTACGGAGCAGAAGCAGTCCTCCCTCACGAGGTCAGACGTTGCTCCGCGCGGGTCCTGGCGTTCGACGAGGTACAGCAGGACGCCATGCGGGGGACGGACCTCGTGCTAGGGGAGGAGCGTCACCGGGAAGCCGCGCTGCAAGCGGCGAGGTACCAACAAGCACTGCGGCGATATCACTGCCGCAACATCCGCCATAGGACTCTTGAGGTAGGAGACCTCGTGCTCAGGCAGGTTCTCTCCAGGGAGGGATTGCACAAGCTCTCTCCCATGTGGGAGGGCCCGTTCAAGGTTGTTCATGTTTCCAGGCCCGGCTCTGCGCGCTTGGAGACTCAAGAGTGAGTGTCGGTCCAGAATGCATGGAACATCCAGCACCTCCGGAGGTTCTACCCCTAAAAAGGCCCGGAGCCTGTGAAGCAAGGCGAGTGCCTGTGAAGCTATCGCATTTTGGAAAAGGCCCGGAGCTTGTGAAGCAAGGCGAGTGCCTGTGAAGCTATCGCGTTTTGGAAAAGGCCCGGAGCCTGTGAAGCTATCGTGTTTTGGAAAAGGCCCGGAGCCTGTGAAGCAAGGCGAGTGCCTGTGAAGCTATCACGTTTTGGAAAAGGCCCAGAGCCTGTGAAGCAAGGCGAGTGCCTGTGAAGCTATCGCGTTTTCGAAAAGGCCCGGAGCCTGTGAAGCAAGGCGAGTGCCTGTGAAGCTATCGCGTTTTGGAAAAGGCCCGGAGCCTGTGAAGCAAGGCGAGTGCCCGTGAAGCTATCGCGTTTTGGAAAAGGCCAGGAGCCTGTGAAGCAAGGCGAGTGCCTGTGAAGCTATCGCGTTTTGGAAAAGGCCTGGAGCCTGTGAAGAAGGCCAACGCCTGTGAAGCTCACCGCCCGTGACACCCTCACGTAATAATGAGTTGGGGCTGTACACGCCCCGGAGTCTCAGGAGCGCCGGCCTCAGGCCCTGGGGCTCCCTCCCACGCCCAGTGGCAGCACTTAGCTCCGCGCTGGTAAGAAGACGTCGAAGACTAGACTAGGTGCCGGACGCGGCTTTTCATTTGCTTTCCGCAGTTGGCTTGTTCCTCTTCGTTTGGAGTTTTATTGAAGTTGTTGCCGTCTTTGGCTTGCGGTTCTTCGGCTTTTCGCTCTCTTGCCTCGGTTTCTCTTGTGCAAGTCCTCGCGAGGGGGAGAGCCGAGCGCCCTCGCGAGTGTTCCTATCCTAGTCACTCAAAGAGTTCGCGGCCTGGGCCCCTTACAGGAGCACCCCTCCAGTCCGTGCCCCACGGGCACCGCGACACAAACAAAGGGCCTGGGTCCGTCGCCCCCCACGGCCGGGGCCAGGAACTATCCACGCTCGGGCACATAGCCGGAAGGTACGGTAACGAAAGCAAAACGATGATTAACAAGCAATAACCCAAACACGCCCCCGTGGGGCTCCGCACTATTGTCTTTTTTACACAGGAAAAAGTGAAAAGGAAGAACAAATCCGGCGCGGCTCGCCTCACACCGGCCCGCAGGGAAGGCCCAAGCTGCCTCCAGAGCTCAGCGGACTCCCTCTCGTGCTTCACCAGGGCGCGGCGGCGGGCGGACACGCTGCCACCCCCCAAGCAGATACGACAACGTGGAGGCTGATCGCGGCCACCGCTAGAGGAGTCGCCGCCTGAAAAAGAACCGGAGAAGCTTGGGGAACCCCGAACGCCGCCAGCCGTGCGAGCGCCGCTCCCTCCATCATCACCAGAGCTGGGTTCCCAACCGCGGTCGTCACCCTCGGGGCAACACCCTGCGCGGCAACCATCTTCCCCAAACACCCTCACATAGAGGGTGGCGTCGCCGTCGAACTTGAAGTGTAGGGTGCACCGACAGCTCAGGCCACGCGCGCGGGCAAACGTCTGCCAACCGCGGGCCAGGGACAAGCTCCCGGCCGCGGAGACCTCCAGAGAGACGAATGAGGCCCGGCTGCAGCAGTCGTCGGCCTCGAGCCAGAGGCCGCCCGGGGCGCCGGTCGGGAGCTCGCCGAGGAGGAAGCGAGGAAGCGGAAGCCGGGTGCTAGCCGGCTCCGCCGACCACACGATGAACTCCGGCAGCACTTCAGCAGCATGAACGCGCGGCCTGGGGGGACGCGCAGCCGGAGCGTGCCCCCCGGCTACAGCAATCCGCCCATCGCTGTGCTAAAGATCGCCTCCACGGCCGCGGGGAGCCACCGTGGTGGCCACAGGATGCTTGCGAGGGCACCCTCGGCCGCGCTTGGGTGGGGGAGAGGCGGGCTCAACCCAGCAAGCCTTCCCCTTCTCGGCGGCTGAGAACCTCCTCGACGGGGCCATGAAGAAAAAGGAGAAGCAATGGGGGGTGAACTGGAAGGATGCGCGCCGGTCCATACTTATGGCTGGCGATGGCCAACCAACGGCCCCCACAATCGCAGGTAATTATGACCCGCTTTGCATGCAGGGACTTGTCCAATCCGTGCAGTTGCCGAGGCGCCGTGGGGAAGTGGAGACGCCCACATCCAATCAACCGCCACGCGGCGCCCAAGGCCGTAGGCTGTTAGGGCCCGCGGCGCTTCTCTCTTGCCCTTCCGCCTCCCTGCGCCGCCAAGTCCAGGCGCGCCTTGGGCCCGGGGGCTACTGTCGGCGTTCTGGGAATGGGGGTCCCCAGACTTGCCTGCATGCGGCCTGTGGCGTGGCTCAAAGGGGGGGCCAGCGCGGCCCATCTTCACCAACACAAACTCAAGACCCTCGCGAGGGGCCAAGCCTCACGGGGCGGACGACACGGAGCTTCCTCAGGCACGGCCTCGTCAGGCTGGCTCACGAGGAGGCGGAGAGATCAAGGCGGGGTACCTCGTGAGGTGCCCATGACGCAAGCCATGATGGCTCAGGGCGCCAACCGGGTGCCAGCCCGCGCAGCGTCCTCCTTTCCTCTTTGGTGCAAAGGGGGCAAGCGCAGCCGCGGAGTACCGAGGCGTCAGGCAAAGGTTGCCATTTCGATGCAACGAGACCAAGACCAGGAGGACTACGAGATGGAGGTCACCGTGGAGCCCAAGACGGCGTCATCACCAGAGCTTTGCGCAGGCGAAGACTATTTTTGTCAGGATAGTTGATACTTGCTGTCCCCCTTCAAATTAGCCTGCCATTGTTGGCTCCCTTCCCGCTCAATATTTGGGGAGAGGACTAGGGCCACTATAAATAGGACCGGCCACCCACGTAGCAAAGGGTTCGGCTCAATCTCCTCCAAGGGCTCGACAAGTAGAGAGGTGGTAAGCAGAGAGAGAGAGAGAGATAGAGAAAGGTGGCTGAACTCCTCCCAGCAGTTCATCACCCCAGCCAAGAACAGACCCTCGCGAGGCTGTTCTTCCCTGTACTGTTCATCATCATCAGCCCAAGAGGCAATCCACCACACCTCACACTGGAGTAGGGTATTACACCACAACGGTGGCCCAAACCAGCATAAACCCTGTGTCCCTTGTGTTGTTCTTTTCATAGCTTTGATCCTAGCGTGGCGGAGGGGTGCAGGAAGGTAGGAGGCGAAATCTCCGCGCGCACCCCAGAGTTCGAACCTCAAGGGTCTGCCGGAACCCGAAATCCAACACTGAGTTTTGCCGACATTAAAAATCTCTTTTATGCAATTGTTGGTGAGATAACCTCGACACCACCTAGTACTAGGGCGGGAGTTCGGGAGTATTGCCATAACTCGTATAACGGATGCTTTTCGAAGGTTGAGGTAGATCATTTCCGAAGGTTTCTTGGTTATGTGTTGAAGGATGGATACAGCTGGATGTAGGATTTGCTAGCTTTGGGTGAAATATTATGCTTCCCCTATATCCCCAACACCTAATTGCATAACCGGGAAAATTTCGGGAGTTTCATATGTGGGAATTCATGTAGCTCTAGAATTTCTTCCACAAATATTTGGTTTGTGATTGGGTAATCCTCACCAAGTATTTGTTCATGTCCGTTCCTTGTTGTTTTACTCATCTACCTCTATCTAAGTGGTTTCTCAATTTATGGAAGTGTGACCATTTCAATTGGAATGCATTCGTTCATTTTGTTCGGATGTTAAGACTATATGTTGCAATTTCGATCCATTTGATTTAGCTTGAATATATGTCTGTCAAGATGCTAACGGATGTCACCCTCTTTAGTATGGCTCCTCCAACGCGTCAGAATCCTGAACCGCCGCCACCACCTCCACCTTCGGAGGCATGGCAAGCTGTGATGGCCGCTACCAATGCCAACACGCAGCTGATCATGCAACTCTTGCAAGAGTGTAGCCAAGGGAATCAAGGCCATGGCAACAATCAGAATCAGTTTGCTACAGTCAACCAGTTCCTCGCTAACCAGCCAAATACCTTCAGCAACTGTGTCGAGGCAACAGACGCTGATGATTGGCTCGTGGATATCTGCAAGCATTTCGAGTGCAGCAACGTCAGGCCTGAGGACTTTGTCAAGTTTGCCTCATTCCAACTCAAAGACCAAGCTGCAGAATGGTTTCAGCAATACAAAGATTCCAGAGGAGGTCGTGTGATTACCTGGGATGAATTCCGTCAAGACTTCAAAGCTCACCACATTCCTCAGAGTGTTGTTGAGAGCAAGCGTGAGGAGTTCCGCAACCTGAAGCAAGGCAGCTTGTCTGTTTACCAGTATAACATCATGTTCCAGAAGCTCGCTCGTTTCGCTAAGCAAGACGTCCCTGACAAGAAGAGCATGATTTATCAGTTCAGAGGTGGCCTCAGGGAAGATCTCCAACTAGCTCTCATGCTTTTCGAGCTGCAGAAGTACGATGAGTTTTACAACATGGCACTGAAACAAGAGACTGCTCAACTCAAGTGCGATGCTTCCAAGAAACGAGTTAGGGATGCAACTCCTTCTTCCTCAACTCAAGTGGCAACTAAGCAACAAAAGTATTGGTTGCCTCCTCCTCCTCCGTTTCGTCAGCCTTATCAGCAGAAGAGCAAATGTGGCAATGGATATTCCCACCCACCCAACCTAGGCTTTCAGAACAAGACTTCGTCTCAAGCTCCAAGATCAAGTGCTCTGTATCACCGTCCGCATTCAGAGGTCATGTGCAACAAGTGTCAGCAGAAGGGTCACTATGCCAACAAATGCTTCAATCAGAGGTGTCTTCCTCCTCCTCCTTCTGTGAGGTCTGCTAGTACTGATGTGGTCAAGCATAACCCCAAGTTTGCAAAGGTCAACATGGTGAACACAGCTCAGGCAGAGGACTCGTCAGAAGTTATCATGGGTAACCTTCCTGTTAACGATATTCCTGAAAAACTTCTTTTTGACACTGGTGCATCACATTGTTTCATCTCGAGACCTTTTGCATCTAAGCATGATTTGGTTACTCAAGTTTTGCCGATACCTTTGGCTATTGTTTCTCCGGCACGACAAATGACTTCTCGAGTTTTCGTTCCGGATGTATCTATCACGTTGGGCGACTATAAGTTCCTGTCTTCTCCTAACGGTCTAGGCGACTCGGATATTGATCTTATTCTCGGAATGGACTGGCTTTCTAAGCACAAGGCTCAGCTTGATTGTGCTGCCAGGCAGATTCAATTGACACATTCGTCTGAGGATGTAATCGTCTTTGCCGCTCATGATGATACCATCTGACTGTTTTCTCTCAATGAGAAGGGCAGCTGGATGCCATCTCTCAGAATCCAATCGTTTGCGAATATCAAGACGTCTTTCCAGAAGAGCTTCCAGGAATGCCTCCTCACCGACCAGTTGAATTCGTCATCGATCTTGAGCCTGGCATGGAACCTGTTTGCAAACGTCCTTACAAGCTTGGACCTGAAGAGTTGAAGGAGCTAAAGAAGTAACTCGATATTCAAGAGCATATGGGTCTCATCCGACCAAGTTCTTCTCCATGGGGTTGTAGTGTTCTTTTCGTCAAGAAGAAGGATGGAACGGACCGACTTTGTGTCGACTACCGTCCATTGAACAAGAAGACCATAAAGAACAAGTACCCACTTCCCAACATCAACGAGCTTTTCGAACAACTCAAAGGTGCTACAGTATTCTCCAAGCTTGATCTCCGTATGGGCTATCATCAGATTCGCATTCGTGAAGAAGATATCCCCAAGACAGCATTCAGAACAACCTATGGTTCATATGAATACACTGTCATGTCTTTCGGCCTCGTCAACGCCCCTCCAACATTCTCTTGCATGATGAACTTCATCTTCAACGCCTACACAAATGACTTTGTCTTGGTCTACCTCAATGACATTTTGGTCTTTTCCAAGAACAAGGAGGATCATGACAAGCACTTGAGATTGGTGCTGGACAAACTCAGAGAACATCAGTTCTATGCGAAGTTTTCAAAGTGCGAGTTTTGGCTTGATGAGGTTCTCTACCTTGGACATATCATCTCTGCCAAGGGCATAGCTATGAATCCTGAGAAGGTGTCTACAATTGTGAATTGGGAACCGCCTCAGAATGTCAAGCAACTCCGCAGCTTCCTTGGGCTTGCAAGTTATTGTAGAAGGTTCGTTCAGAATTTCTCTAAGATCACGAAGCCTCTTTCCAACCTCCTGCAGAAGCATGTGAAGTATGTCTGGTTGCCTGAATGTGACATCGCTTTCAACACCCTGAAAGAGAAGTTAGTCACTGCTCCAGTTCTGACTCCTCCTGATGAATCCAAACCATTCGAGGTCTTCTGTGATGCTTCCCTTCAAGGTCTTGGCGCAGTATTGATGCAAGAGAAGAAAGTTGTGGCCTATACCTCTCGCCAGTTGAAGCCCAATGAAAAGAACTACCCCACTCATGACCTCGAGTTGGCGGCAGTTGTCCATGCTCTTTTAAAATAGAGACATCTCTTGTTGGGAAGGAAAGTGGACATCTTCACTGATCACAAGAGTCTCAAGTACATCTTCACTCAGCCCAACCTCAACCTCAGGCAGACTAGTTGGGTCGAAATGATTCAAAAGTATAATCCAAGTATCGAATATACTCTAGGAAAGGCCAATGTAATTGCTGACGCATTGAGAAGGAAGGCTTACTGCAACAGTTTGATTCTCAAGCCTTACCAACCAGAGCTTTGTGAAGCTTTCCGCAAACTTAATCTTCAAGTTGTTCCTCAAGGATTTCTTACTAACCTCCAAGTCTCTCCTACTTTGGAAGATCAGATTTGCGAGGCTCAACTTCTTGATGCTATGGTGAAGAAGGTGAAGATTGGGATTGCAAAGAGTCAACCCAAGTACAAGTGCTATCGTCTTGATGACAAGGATACTCTATTCTTTGAGGATCGCATTGTTGTGCCTAAGGGTGACCTTCGTAAAGTCATTATGAACGAGGCTCACAATTCACTCCTCTCTATTCACCCTAGAAGTACAAAGATGTACCAGGACCTCAAGCAGTCGTATTGGTGGACTCGAATAAAGCGCGAAATTGCTCAATTCGTAAATGAATGTGATGTCTGCAGAAGAGTGAGAGCAGAACGCCAACGATCAGCTGGTCTCCTCCAACCTCTTGCCATCCCAGAATGGAAGTTTGACCATATTGAGATGGACTACGTGACTGGATTTCCAAAGTCCAAGCGTGGCAATGATGCTATCTTTGTTGTCATCGACAAGCTCACTAAAGTGGCTCATTTTATTCCTATCAAAGAATCTATCACAGTAGCTCAGTTGGCATAGCTATATACCTCCAGGATTGTCTCTCTGCACAGCATTCTGCAGTTGATATCTTCAGATCATGGCAACATCTTCACTTCTATGTTTTGGGATTCTTTTCAAAAGGCCATGGGCACCAACATTCACTTCAGCACATCTTTTCATCCTCAAACCAGTGGCCAAGTTGAGCGAGTCAATCAGATTCTTGAAGATATGCTCAGGGCATGTGTCATTTCTTTCGGTATGAAGTGGGAAGATTGTCTTCCATATGCCGAGTTCTCCTACAACAACAGCTTCCAAGCGAGTTCGGGCAAGGCCCCATTCGAGATTCTCTATGGCAGGAAGTGCCGTACTACTCTTAACTGGCCAGAGACTGGTGAACGTCAACTTCTTGGCAATGACTTGATCACAGAGGCTGAAGAAATGTGCAAAGTCATTCATGAAAATCTCAAAGCCACGCAATCGCGCCAGAAGAGTTACTATGATAGCAAGCATCGTGACTTGTCTTTTGAGATCGGAGACCATGTCTACCTCCGCGTCTCTCCAATGAAAGGTACTTGTCGCTTTGGTATCAAGGGGAAGCTTGCCCCTAGATACATGGGTCCTTTCAAGATCATCAGCAAAAAAGGCGATCTCGCTTATCAACTTGAGCTTCCGTCCAACTTTGCAAATGTGCATGACGTGTTTCATGTCTCTCAACTCCGCAAGTGTTTGAAGACTCCTGACCGCACCATCAACTTTCAAGAGATTGATCTCCAAGAAGACCTATCTTATCATGAGCACCCCGTTGCTATTCTTGAAGAAACTCAGCGCAAGACTCGCAACAAGTCTATCAAATTCCTGAAAGTCAAGTGGTCACATCATTCCGACCGTGAAGCCACCTGGGAATGCGAGGACCACCTCCGTTCTGAGTACCCGGAGTTTTTTGCAGTCCTAGATCTCGGGACGAGATCCTTTCGTAGTGGTGTAGTGTTGTAACACCCCGTATGTAACCTGCATATTTGTATTCCAACTCTTGCCTTTTCCGGCAGTAAGTTATGATATTTCCTTGTTGTCGGTTTTTGTCTTTGTGTTGTTTGGTCTTTGTCATGCATCTCTTATCATGTCATCATGTGCATCACATTTGCATACGTGTTCGTCTCATGCATCCGAGCATTTTCCCTGTTGTCCGTTTTGCATACCGGTGCTCCTATGTCGTCCGGTGTCCTTTCTACCTCTTTTTGTGTGCGGGTGTTAAACGTTTTCGGATTGGACCGAGACTTGCCAAGCGGCCTTGGTTTACTACCGGTAGAGCGCCTGTCAAGTTTCGTGCCATTTGGACTTCGTTTGGTACTCCAACGGTTAACCGAGGTACCGAAAAGGCCGTGTGTGTTGCAGCCCAACACCTCTCCAAAGTGGCCCAAAACCCACCTAAACCCCCTCCATCATCAAGGCCGTTTGATCACGATCGCGTGGCCGCAAACCATGCTCAATTTGGAGCCTCCTAGCTCCCTCTACCTATAAATATACCCTCTCCCCCGAAATCTCGGATCTCTTCCTCCCAAACCCTAAAAAAATCCTCTCCCCTCGCTGCCGGACGTGTCCGACCAGGCCGGACACGTCCGCCCCGCTCCCCCCGGCGAACCAGAGCATGCCACGTGTCCCACCGGCGCCCGCCGCCGTGGCCCACCGAAGCCCGCGGCCCGCCCTCCCCGCCGCCCGACCGGGCCGCGCCCCGCCCTCGCCACGACGCCGTCTTCCTCCTCGCCACGCCTTCTTCCCACGGTCCGGCGCCGCCGCGGACACCTCGCTGGCCACAGCTGCCTTGCCCAGTCGCCGCCGACCCGACCCCACCGCCTCGCTCCAACGACGGCAGCCGTGCCCATCGACGCGTCCCTCGTTGTCCGGCGCCACCTCGCCGCACCACCGCCTCCTCACCGCCCCGGCAAGCTCCGACCGGACTCCGGCGACCTCGAATAACTCCGGCGAGCACCTCGAAACGCGTGCCGATCTAGATCTGGATCTAAGGGTTGACTTTTGCCCTAACCCTAGTAATTTTGTGCATTTCTCATCGCATCATAACTCTACAACTATGGCTCCGTTTCGGGCGTGTAGCATATCAAATTGTTCGTCTCGACGAGTACTTCCATTTCATCTCATTGCACCATGTCCATTTGAGCTCATCTTGATGCCCTAAATGTTGTTGCAAGAGTGTTAGTTTATAATAGTTTCAGATTCTTATCAGTAATTGGATTTTTGTCATTTTTGCCATGATTGATGTGTGCCTCCTATGAACTTGAGCCCTACATGAGTATTGAAGTATGCCATGCCATATTTACAGGGGTGTTTGCCAGGTATTTTTGTGATCTCTGTGGTGACTAGCACAAGCATGCAAAGTAGCCCTCATAATGTTGCTGATTACAGAGACAGAAATCTTCTAAGTCATTTTCCTGATTATATTTTTAGGCCATGTATTCATGTTGCTACAGGGTGATCCATGCCTCTTTTGAGCATGACGAGTAAGGATATTTTGTACATATTGTGGTGCTCTATCCATCCATGTCTTTGTTTGCCCTTATGGAGCACCCTAACTTAACTCAATCGAGCTCTACTTTTGCTATAAAATGTTCCTGGCAGAATGTTTACGTGTTAAGCATTTTTGCCGATGTTGTTGTAGTTGATCCGTGCATGCTATGTTGTTGTTCTTGCCATGTTTAGCTTCTATGTCATGTCTACTTGCAGGGTGTATGCTTAATTTGTCATGCAATGCCTTGTGGTGAGTGCATCGAGCTCGTAAACATGCCTACTTAATATCTGTTTTGCCATGTTCCAGTTTTCTACTAAGTCTGAATCTTTTAACGATAATTGCTATGTTCACATGGTTGCCATTGTATTTTCTGATCCCTTTTGGCTTATGGTCAGTAAGGGACTTTTGTTGTATGCTTTGAGTAGCTTCATTCCATATCTTTCTTTGCCATGATATGTTCCTGTAGCATATTGTTATCTTGCTCTAAACATTGCTTCCTGATGTTAAATTCTTGACTTGATGTTATTTTCACTAAGTCTGTAACCTGTTATCTTTTGCAATTTTGCCATGCTTGTTTGAACCTGCTATTGAGTGAGTTAGCCGTAGCTCGATGTTCATCTTTTGTCAAGCATCTTGAGTGGATCCCTTCCATGTATTTTGTTGCTATGTTAGAGTGCAGTAGCTTGTTGTTCTTGATGCATTTAGATGGCCTCGTGCTGTTAATCGCAGATCGGTGCCATATTTGTTTTGCCTGTCATTTGCAAACCGTGCATCCGATTCCGGTGATCTTTATATCGATTTCGACCAAAATCAACTCCTCTTTCCAGTGGCACTCTTGGTTTTACATGTTGAGGCCAGGTTCAATCATTCCTTTCCGAAGCATGCATATGCATCGCATATCACATCCCGCATATCATGCCCTGTTTTTGCATCATTATTGCTTGCGCATTGCACGTGGTTGATTGTGTCTCCCTTTGCTTGTGTTCTTGCTTTGGGTAGAGCTGGGAGACGAGTATGTGATCGAGGAACCCGTTGAGTACGCTTACGAGGATCAAGCTAACGTCAACTCGGAGAACTTTGCAGGTAAGATGACCATACCCTCAAAATCACTTCTATCTTTGCTTGCTAGATGCTCGCTCTTTTTCTATGCCTATGCTATGATACCTACCACTTGCTTATAATGCCTCCCATATTGCCATTTAAAACCCTCCTTGTCCTAGCAAAGCGTTGTTTGGCTATGTTATCTCTATGCTCAGCCCCTCTTATAGCGTTGCTAGTTGCAGGTGAAGATTGGAGTTTGTTCCTTGTTGGAACATGTTTTTAGTTGGGATATCATTATTATATCTTGTCTATCTTAATGCATCTATACGCTTGGTATAGGGTGGAAGGCTCGGCCTTATGCCTGGTGTTTTGTTCCACTCTTGCCGCCCTAGTTTCCGTCATACCAGTGTTATGTTCCTTGAATTTGCGTTCCTTACACGGTTGGGTTATAATGGGAACCCCTTGACAGTTCGCCTTGAATAAAACTCCTCCAGCAATGCCCAACATTGGTTTTACCATTTGCCACCTAGCCTTTTTTCCCTTGGGTTTTAGGAGCCTGAGGTTCATCTTTGTTTAACCACCCCCCCCCGGGCCAGTGCTCCTCTGAGTGTTGGTCCAAACTAGAGCCCCTTGCAGCGCCACCTTGGGGAAACTCGAGGGCTAGTTTTAGTTGTACGGATTGCTTATCCGGTGTGCCCTGAGAACGAGATATGTGCAGCTCCTATCGGGATTTTTCGGCACATTCGGGTGGCTTTGCTGGACTTGTTTTACCACTGTCGAGATGTCTTGTAACCGGGACTCCGAGTCTGGTCGGATTGCCTTGGGAGAAGGAATATCCTTTGTTGACCGTGAGAGCTTGTGATGGGCTAAGTTGGGACTCGCCTGCAGGGATTTAATCTTTCGAAAGCCGTGCCCGCGGTTATGGGCAGATGGGAATTTGTTAATGTCCGGTTGTAGATAACCTGAAACTTAACTTAGTTAAAATAAATGAACAGAGTGCGTGGCCGTGATGGTCTCTTTCCGGCGGAGTCCGGGAAGAGAACACGGTCTCGTGTTATGCTTGAACGTAGGTTCCTCTAGGACCAGTTCTTGATCATAGTTGCTCGACCGTGCCTTTGCCTCCTCTTCTCGATCTCATTTGCGTATGTTAGCCACCATATATGCTAGTGCTTGCTGCAGCTCCACCTCATACCTTCTACCCTTTCCTATAAGCTTAAATAGTCTTGATCGCGAGGGTGTGAGATTGCTGAGTCCCCGTGGCTCACAGATTCCTTCCAAAACCAGATGCAGGGACCGATGATACCGCTCCAGGAGATTCGACTGAGCTCAAGTGGGAGTTTGATGAGGACTCAGGATGATACTACGTTTCCTTTCTAGAGGATCAGTAGTGGTGCCCAGTTGGGGCGATCGAGGACTTTGTTGCATTCGGGGTTGTTCTTTATTTTGGTTCCGTAGTTGGACCATGATTGTATCTGGATGAATGTAATGATATTTATGCTATTGTGTGACGTGGCGAGTGTAAGCCAACTATGTATCTCTTTTCCTTATTCATTACACGGGTTGTGTGAAGATTACCCCACTTGCGACATTGCTTACAATGCGGTTATGCCTCTAAGTCGTGCTTCGACACGTGGGAGATATAGTCGCATCGTGGGCGTAAAAAGTTGGTAATCAGAGCCTTCCCCGACTTAGGAGCCCCCTGTTTGATCGAATCGCTGGTGTTGTTGAGTCTAGAAAAATGTTTTGATTAATTTAGGATTATATATATCGGAGAGTAGGATTCTTTTTACTCCTCAGTCCCTTCGTCGCTCTGGTGAGGCATCTTGACGTAGAGTTTTGACTCTTCTCTTCTCAAATTTCATTAAAAAAATTTAGGATCATGCGGGTATCTTGGAATCGTTTCGATGGTTTTGTGATGAGAACATTGTTCTTGGTGCCTCATGACATTTAGGGGTTTTGGCAGTGTCCCGGGGAGTTGAGCTCCGAGGTGTTGTCGTCACAATTTTATCGTTACAGTTCTGGAATACCTGAGTTTCGTCGACATCGAAAATCTCTTTTATGCAGTTGTTGGTGAGATAACCTCGACGCCACCCAGTACTAGGGCGGGAGTTCGGGAGTATTGTCATAACTCGTATAATGGATGCTTTTCGAAGGTTGAGGTATATGATTTCCGAAGGTTTCTTGGTTATTCCCGCCATGAACTGGGAAGATTGTCTTCCATATGCCGAGTTCTCCTACAACAACAGCGACCAAGCGAGTTCGGGCAAGGCCCCATTCGAGATTCTCTATGTCAGGAAGTGCCGTACTCCTCTTAACTGGTCAGAGACTGGTGAACGTCAACTTCTTGGCAATGACTTGATCACAGAGGCTGAAGAAATGTGCAAAGTCATTCGTGAAAATCTCAAAGCCGCGCAATCGCGCCAGAAGAGTTACTATGATAGCAAGCATCGTGACTTGGCTTTCGAGATCGGAGACCATGTCTACCTCCGCGTCTCTCCAATGAAAGGTACTCGTCGCTTCGGTATCGAAGGGAAGCTTGCCCCTAGATACGTGGGTCCTTTCAAGATCATCAGGAAAAGAGGCGATCTCGCTTATTAACTTGAGCTTCCGTCCAACTTTGCAAATGTGCATGACGTGTTTCATGTCTCTCAACTCCGCAAGTGTTTGAAGACTCCTGACCGCACCGTCAACTTTCAAGAGATTGATCTCCAAGAAGACCTCTCTTATCATGAGCACCCCGTTGCTATTCTTGAAGAAACTTAGTGCAAGACTCGCAACAAGTCTATCAAATTCCTGAAAGTCAAGTGGTCACATCATTCCGACCGTGAAGCCACCTGGGAATGCGAGCGGCTTTGAGATTTTCACGGCACTAAGTTATGATATTTCCTCGTTGTTGGGTTTTTGTCTTTGTGTTGTTTGGTCTTTGTCATGCATCTCATATCATGTCATCATGTGCATCGCATTTGCATACGTGTTCGTCTCATGCATCCGAGCATTTTCCCTGTTGTCCGTTTTGCATTCCGGCGCTCCTATGTCCTCCGGTGTCCCTTTCTACCTCTTTTCGTGTGCGGGTGTTAAACATTTTCGAATTGGACCGAGACTTGCCAAGTAGCCTTGGTTTACTACCGGTAGACCGCCTGTCAAGTTTCGTGCCATTTGGACTTCGTTTGATACTCCAACGGTTAACCGAGGAACCGAAAAGGCCTCGTGTGTGTTGCAGCCCAACACCTCTCCAAAGCAGCCCAAAACCCACCTAAACCCCCTCCATCACCTAGGCTGTTCGATCACGATCGCGTGGCCGCAAACCGTGCTCAATTTGGAGCCTCCTAGCTCCCTCTACCTATAAATATAGCCTCTCCCCCGAAATCTCGGATCTCTTCCTCCCAAACCCTAAAAAAATCCGCTCCCCTCGCCGCCGGACGTGTCTGATCGGGCCGGACACATCCGCCCCGCTCCCCCGGCGAACCAGAGCACGCCATGTGTCCCACCGGCGCCCGCCGCCGTGGCCCACCGAAGCCCGCGGCCCGCCCTCCCCGCCGCCCGACCGGGCCGCGCCCCGCCCGCGCCACGACGCCGTCTTCCTCCTCGCCGCGCCTTCTTCCCGCTGTGCGGCACCGCCGTACCGCTGCAGACACCTCGTCGGCCATCGTAGCCTCGCCCGGTCGCCGCCGACCCGACCCCGCCGCCTTGCTCAGACGACGGCAGCCGCGCCCATTGCCGCGTCCCTCGTTGTCCGGCGCCACCTCACCGCACCACCGCCTCCTCACCGCCCCGGCAAGCTCCGGCCATACTCCGGCGACCTCGACAAACTCCGGCGAGCACCTCGAAACGCGTGCCGATCTGGATCTGGATCTGAGGGTTGACTTTTGCCCTAACCCTAGTAATTTTGTGCATTTCTCATTGCATCATAACTCTGCAACCGTGGCTCCGTTTTGGGCGTGTAGCATATCTAATTGTTCATCTCGACGAGTACTTCATTTCATCTCATTGCACCATGTCCATTTGAGATCATCTTTATGCCCTAAATGTTGTTGCAAGAGTGCTAGTTTATAATAGTTTCAGATTCTTATCAGTAATTGGACTTTTGTCATTTTTGCCATGATTGATGTGTGCCTCCTATGAACTTGAGCCCTACATGAGTATTAAAGTATGCCATGCCATTTTTACAGGGGTGTTTTTCCATGTATTTTTGTGATCTCTGTGGTGACTAGCACAAGCATGCAAAGTAGCCCTCATAATGTTGCTGATTTCAGGGATAGAAATCTTCAAAGTCATTTTCCTGATTATATTTTTAGGCCATGTATTCATGTTGCTACAGAGTGATCCATGCCTCTTTTGAGCATGACGAGTAAGGATATTTTGTAGATATTGTGGTGCTCTATCCATCCATGTCTTTGTTTGCACTTATGGAGCACCCTAGCTTGACTCAATCGAGCTCTACTTTTGCTATAAAATGTTCCTGGCAGAATGTTTACGTGTTAAGCATTTTTGCCGATGTTGTTGTAGTTGATCCGTGCATGCTATCTTGTTGTTCTTGCCATCTTTAGCTTCTATGCCATGTCTACTTGCTGGGTGTATGCTTAATTTGTCATGCAATGCCTTGTGGTGAGTGCATCGAGCTCATAAACATGCCTACTTAATATCTGTTTTGCCATGTTCCAGTTTTCTACTAAGTCTGAATCTGTTAACGATAATTGCTATGTTCACATGGTTGCCATTGTATTTTCTGATCCCTTTTGGCTTATGGTCAGCAAGGGACTTTTGTTGTATGCTTTGAGTAGCTTCATGAGATGTCTTTCTTTGCCATGATATGTTCCTGTAGCATGTTGTTATATTGCCCTAAACATTGCTTCCTGATGTTAAATTCCTGACTTGATGTTATTTTCACTAAGTCTGTAACCTGTTATCTTTTGCAATTTTGCCATGCTTGTTTGAACCTGCTATTGAGTGAATTAGCCATAGCTCAGTGTTCATCTTTTGTCAAGCATCTTGAGTGGATCCCTCCCATGTATTTTGTTGCTATGGTAGAGTGCAGTAGCTTATTGTTCTTGATGCATTTAGATGGCCTCGTGCTGTTAATCGCAGATCAGTGCCATATTTCTTTTGCTTGTCATTTGCAAACCGTGCATCCGATTCCGGTGATCTTTGTATCGATTTCGACCGAAATCAACTCCTCTTGCACGTGGTTGAATGTGTCTCCCTTTGCTTGTGTTCTTGCTTTGGGTAGAGCCAGGAGACGAGTACGTGATCGAGGAACCCGTTGAGTACGCTTACGAGGATCAAGCTAATGTCAACTCGGAGAACTTTGTAGGGAAGATGACCATACCCTCGAAATCACTTCTATCTTTGCTTGCCTATGCTACGATACCTACCACTTGCTTATCATGCCTCCCATATTGCCATGCCAAACCTCTAACCCTCCTTGTCCTAGCAAACCGTTGTTTGGCTATGTTACCGCTTTGCTCAGCCCCTCTTATAGCGTTGCTAGTTGCAGGTGAAGATTGGAGTTTGTTCCTTGTTGGAACATGTTTATTGTTGGGATATCATTATTATATCTTGTCTATCTTAATGCATCTATACACTTGGTAAAGGGTGGAAGGCTCGACCTTATGCCTGGTGTTTTGTTCCACTCTTGCCGCCCTAGTTTCCGTCATACCGGTGTTATGTTCCTTGATTTTGCGGTCCTTTCATGGTTGGGTTGTAACGGGAACCCCTTGACAGTTCACCTTGAATAAAACTCCTCCAGCAATGCCCAACATTGGTTTTACCATTTGCCACCTAGCCTTTTTTCCCTTGGGTTTCCGGAGCCCGAGGGTCATCTTTATTTAACCCCCCCGGGCCAGTGCTCCTCTGAGTGTTGGTCCAAACTAGAGCCCCTTGCAGCGCCACCTCGGGGAAACTCGAGGGCGAGTTTTAGTTGTACGGATTGCTTATCAGGTGTGCCCTGAGAACGAGATATGTGCAGCTCCTATCGGGATTTGTCGGCACATTCGGGTGGCTTGGCTAGACTTGTTTTACCATTGTTGAGATGTCTTGTAACCGGGATTCTGAGTCTGATCGGATTGTCTTGGGAGAAGGAATATCCTTCATTGACCGTGAGAGCTTGTGATGGGCTAAGTTGGGACTCCCCTGCATGGATTTGATCTTTCGAAAGCCGTGCCCGCGGTTATGGACAGATGGGAATTTGTTAATGTCCGGTTGTAGATAACCTGAAACTTAACTTAATTAAAATGAACCAACAGAGCGTCTGGCCGTGATGGTCTCTTTTCGGTGGAGTCCGGGAAGAGAACATGGTCTAGTGTTATGCTTGAACGTAGGTTGCTCTAGGATCACATCTTGATCATAGTTGCTCGACCGTGCCTTTGCCTTCTCTTCTCGCTTTCATTTGCATATGTTAGCCACCATATATGCTAGTGCTTGTTGCAGCTCCACCTCATACCTTCTACCCTTCCTATAAGCTTAAATAGTCTTGATCACGAGGGTGTGAGATTGCTGAGTCCCCGTGGCTCACAGATTCCTTCCAAAACCAGATGCAGGGACCGATGATACCGCTCCAGGAGATTCGACTGAGCTCAAGTGGGAGTTCGATGAGGACTCAGGATGATACTACGTTTCCTTTCCAGACGATCAGTAGTGGTGCCCAGTTGGGGCGATCAAGGACTTTGTTGCATTTGGGGTTGTTCTTTATTTTGGTTCCGTAGTCGGACCATGATTCTATCTGGATGAATGTAATGATATTTATGCTATTGTGTGGCGTGGCGAGTGTAAGCCAACTATGTATCTCTTTTCCTTATTCATTACATGGGTTGTGTGAAGATTACCCCACTTGCAACATTACTTACAATGCGGTTATGCCTCTAAGTCGTGCTTCGACACGTGGGAGATATAGCCACATCGTGGGCGTTACAATAGCACTTTCCAAATAAAAATGGCAACGGTTCTCGGGAGCGCTAAAGTTTCTGTTTTTTACAGCAAGATATCAAGACTTTCCCCAAGTCTTCCCAACGGTTCTACTTGGCACAAACACTAATTAAACACAAAAAACACAACCAAAAACGAGACTAGGTAAATTATTTATTACTAAACAGGAAGAAAAAGCAAGGAATAAAAATAAAATTGGGTTGGCTCCCAACAAGAGCTATCGTTTAACGCCCCTAGCTAGGCATAAAAAGCAAGGATAGATCTAGGTATTGCCATCTTTGGTAGGCAGTTCTTCAATGAGGCATCTACCATCCTTAGGGATTTCTTTCTTTTTATTGATTATCAAACTTATAGGCACAAGATAGAAAAATTCATTTGTAACAAATGGTTCCTTAATGATAGCAAAAAGATTAGGATGAATACTTATAGATTAGAGATCCGAAGTTTCCTTACTAGAGGATTCACCCTTATTTTCAGGAACATAAATAAGCTTGGCAATTTTAGTAGGACTTGGAGTATTCTTTACGGAAGAAAAGGCGGTCCCAAGTTGGTAATAATACCCTCAAGTTTATCGATTCTAGTGGAATCCTGATTTATTTTCTCATTAACTATAGGTTCCTTTTCTTTAATATTTTTCAAAGTGACTCCTACTTTAGATCCATATTGAGTGATTCGTTTGTGGATCCTTTTATCCAAATTTTCAATTAACTCTAGAGTAGCAACCTTATTTTCAATAATTTCAAGTCTTTGCATTACATGCTCCAAAGTTAACATATTTCCGTTAACCAAAAGAGGTGGTGAGCCAAACAAATCTAACATAGCATTATAAGAGTCAAAAGTATGGCTATCCAAGAAGTTCCCTCCGGTAATGGTATCAAGGATATATTTGTACCAAGGAGTAACACCTACATAAAAATTGCAAAGAAGAACGGAAGTAGATTGCTTCCTGGTAGATCTATTTTGAGCATTGCAAATTCTATACCAAGCGTCTTTTAGATTTTCTCCCTCCCTTAGCTTAAAATTTAGAACTTCATTCTCAGGAGTCAACGGAGAAGATAGAGGGCTTGCCATAATGACAAGCAAACGGAAAAGAGGTGAATAGAGAAAGAGAGGGAGGATAGAGAGAGAGGGCGAATAAAATGGCAAGGGTGAAGTGGGGGGAGAGGAAAACGAGAGGCAATGGCATATAATGTAATGCGGGAGATAAGGGTTGTGATGGGTACTTGGTATGTTGACTTTTGCGTAGACTCCCCGGCAACGGCGCTAGAAATGGCTCGTTGTCGGGAGTCAAATCTTGACTTGCACAAACCTCCCCGGCAACGGTGCCAGAAATTCTTCTTGCTACCTCTTGAGCACTGTGTTGGATTTCCTTGAATAGGAAAGGATGATGCAGCAAAGTAGCATAAGTATTTCCCTCAGTTTTTGAGAACCAAGGTATCAATCCAGTAGGAGGCTGCGCGTGAAGTCCCTAATACCTGCACAAGACAAATAACTCCTCGCAACCAACGCGTTAAGGGGTTCTCAATCCCTTCATGGTCACTTACGAGAGTGAGATCTGATAGATATGATAAGATAATATTTTTGGTATTTTTGTGATAAAGATGCAAAGTAAAATAAAAGCAAAGGAAATAACTAAGTATTGGAGGATTAATATGATGAAGATAGACCCGGGGGCCATAGGTTTCACTAGTGGCTTCTCTCAAGAGCATAAGTATTTTATGATGGGTGAACGAATTACTTTGAGCAATTGACAGAATTGAGCATAGTTATGAGAGTATCTAGGTATGATCATGTATATAGGCATCACGTCCGAGCCAAGTAGACCGACTCCTGCCTGCATCTACTACTATTACTCCACTCATCGACCGCTATCCAGCATGCATCTAGAGTATTAAGTTCATGAAAATAGAGTAACGCCTTAAGCAAGATGACATGATGTAGAGGGATAAATTCATGCAATATGATAAACCCCCCATCTTGTTATCCTCGATGGCAACAACAAATACGTGCCTTGCTGCCCCTGCTGTCACTGGGAAAGGACACCGCAAGATTGGACCCAAAGCTAAGCACTTCTCCCATTGCAAGAAAGATCAATCTAGTAGGCCAAACCAAACTGATAATTCAAAGAGACTTGCAAAGATAACCAATCACACATAAAAGAATTCAGAGAAGATTCAAATATTATTCATAGATAATCTTGATCATAAACCCACAATTCATCGGTCTCAACAAACACACCGCAAAAAGAAGATTACATCGAATAGATCTCCACAAGAGAGGGGGAGAACTTTGTATTGAGATCCAAACAGAGAGAAGAAGCCATCTAGGTAATAACTATGGACCCGAAGGTCTGAGGTAAACTACTCACACTTCATCGGAGAGGCTATGGTGTTGATGTAGAAGCCCTCCGTGATGGATACCCCCTCCGGCGGAGCTCCGGAATAGGCCCCAAGATGGGACCTCGTGGATACAGAAAGTTACGGCGGTGGAATTAGGGTTTTGGCTCCGTATCTGATTGTTTGGGGGTACATAGGTATATATAGGAGGAAGGAGTACGTCGGTGGAGCAACAGGGGCCCCACGAGGGTTGAGGGCGTGCCTGGGGTGGGGGGGGGGGGTAGGCGCGCCCCCTACCTCGTGGCATCCTCCTTTGTTTCTTGTCGTAGGGTCCAAGTGTCCTGGATCATGTTCGATGAGAAAATCATGTTCCCGAAGGTTTCATTCCATTTGGACTCCGTTTGATATTCCTTTTCTTCGAAACCCTAAAATAGGTAAAAAACAGTAATTCTAGGCTGGGCCTCCGGTTAATAGGTTAGTCCCAAAAATAATATAAAAGTGGATAATAAAGCCCAATAATGTCCAAAACAGTAGATAA
This sequence comes from Triticum dicoccoides, assembly GCF_002162155.2. Lineage (NCBI taxonomy): Eukaryota > Viridiplantae > Streptophyta > Magnoliopsida > Poales > Poaceae > Triticum > Triticum dicoccoides. Next base: position 317,763,085 of record NC_041388.1, read on the forward strand.
TATAGCATGGAGCAATCAAAAATTATAGATACATTGGAGACGTATCACTGCACTGCATTTCCAGGGACCAGGGGAAGGAGCTGCTAATTAACATACACAATGGGGACTGCGGGCACCACTCATCCTCACGGACCATCGTCGGCAAGGTATTCCGTAGTGGGTTCTACTGGCCCACTGCGGTCAACGACGTAGCTGAGCTGGTGAAGTCTTGCGAAGCCTGCCAGTTCCACACCAAGCAAATTCATCAGCTGGCTCAAGGCCTCCAGACCATTCCGCTCACATGGTTGTTCGCGATCTGGGGGCTGGACATCTTGGGCCCGTACCCTAGAGTGCCTGGGGGCTACCGTTACCTCTATGTCGCCATCGACAAGTTCACCAAGTGGGTGGAAGTGGAAGCTGCCCGTACCATCCCAGCTGGCTCCACTGTCAAGTTCATCAAGGGCCTCATGAGCCGCTTCGGGGTCCCCAACCACATCATCACAGATAACGGCTCGTAGTTCACTAGTAACCTTTTCAAAACCTACTGTGCTAACCTTGGAACGCAGATCTGCTACGCTTTGGTGGCTCACCCCAGGAGCAATGGTCAGGCTGAACGCGCCAACGCGGAGGTCCTGAGAGGCCTCAAGACCAGGACCTTCAAGAAGAAGCTCGAGGCCTATGGCAGGGGCTGGCACGATGAGCTCCAGTCCGTGCTATGGTCTATCCGCACCACCGCCACCAAACCAAAGGGCGAGACCCCATTCTTCCTTGTCTACTGAGCTGAAGTAGTCCTTCCTCACGAGGTCAGGCATTGCTCCGCATGGGTCCTAGCGTTCGATGAAACGCAGCAAGACGCCACGCGGGGGATGGACCTCGTGCTGGGGGAGGAACGTCGTCGCAAAGCTGCACTAAGGGCGGCAAGGTACCAGCAGGCGGTATGCCGATACCACTGCCGCAACATCCGCTCCAGGACGCTCGAGGTGGGCGACCTCGTCCTGAGGCGGGTCCTCTCCAGGGAAGGGCTGCATAAGCTTTCACCCGTGTGGGAGGGCCCGTTCAGGGTCATCCTTGTCTCCAGGCCTGGCGCCGCGCGCCTGGAGATGCAGGACGGGATACCTATCCAAAACGCCTGGAATATCCAGCACCTCCAGAGGTTCTACCCATGAAGCAAGGCCTAGAGCCTATGAAGAAAGGCCCAGAGCCTGTGAAGTAGGCCCGGTGCCTGTGAAGAATCGCCGCCCGTGACACTCTCACGTAATAATGAGTGGGGTTGTACACGCCCCGGAGTCTCAGGAGCGCCGGCCTCAAGCCCTGGGGCTCCCTCCCGCACCTAGTGGCAGCACTTAGCTTCGCGCTGGTGAGAAGACTTGAAGACTAGATTAGGTGCGGGACGCAGCTTTTCATTTGCTTTCCGTAGTTGGCTCGCTTTTCCTTAATCGAAGTTTTCCTTTGGTGTTCCTTGCTGATTCGATTCCCTCGCCTCTTACCACATTTTCCAGCTCTGGTTCGCTCGTGTTCTCTCTGTCTCGCATACCTCGCGAGGGGGGCTAGGCAGGCGCCCTCGTGAGCGTTTTTCTTCTCTCTGCCTCCTCGCGAGCCACCCTCATTCGAGCCCGAAAGCTGGCGCATCTCTCCTAATCCATGCCCCATGGGTACCGCGATACAAGGCACCGGGTCAAGGCTGGGTGAACAGCAAATATCCTGGCAAAACTCCCTAATGTATTTTTTCGCACTTCCTGAGCAATCGCAGACCACAAGGTCAAGATGGACACGAGGAAGTAAACGCCTGGTGAGGAGGAGGGCGCCCCGAATGCACCAGGCTAAGAAGGGAAAGGGGAACATAACAAAAGCGGCGCTCACCCCTGCAGCAGCCGACGGGGGCAGGGCCTTGGCGACGTCCCGGGTCTAGTCGGACCCCTCCTCGCGCTTCACCGGTGCGCTGCGACGAGACGACCCACTACCACCTTCGAAGTGGGCCCGACGGCGTGGTGGCTGATCAAGGCCGCCGCTTCTGGAACTATCGCCAAGGGAGGAGCCACCATAGCCAGACAAGGCGCGACCGGCGGGGACTTGTCAAGTCGGGCAGTTGCCGAGGTGGCGTGGGGAAGCGGAGACGCCCATGACCAATCAACAGCCACGCGTCAACCGAGGCCGCATGCTTTTGGGACCACGGCGCTTCGCGCTTGATCCTTTGGCTTCGCCTCGAGGCCAAGCCCGAGCACGCCTTGGGCCCAGGGGCTACTATCGGTGTTCCGGGAACGGGGGTCCCAAGACTAGCCTGCCTGCGGCCCATGGCGTGGCTGTGCTGGCAGGTCTGTACGGCCCATCATCGTCAACAAGGCATTCAAGACCCTCGCGAGGGGCCAAACCTCGCGAGGCAGACGACGCAAGACCTCCTCAGGAGCGGCCTCACCAGGATGCCTCGCGAGGAGCAAAGATATCAAGGTGGGACGAACCTCGCGAGGCTCTCGTGGCGTGAGCCATGACGATCGACACCAGGCGGGTGCCTGGCGGGCGCCAGCGCGCGCAGCGTCCTTGTTTCCTCTTTGGTGCTAAGGAGGCAAGCGCAGGCGCGAAGTACCCAGGCATCATGCAAAGGTTTCCATATCGGTGCAACAAGACCAAGACCAGAAGGACGATAGGACGGAGGTCACCATGGAGCCCAGGATGGCGTCACCACCAGAACCTTTGACAGGCGAAGACCACCTTTTGTCAGGATAGCTTGTACTAGCTGTCCCCTTTCAAATTGGATGCCATTGTTGGCTCCCTTCCCGCTCAATATTTGGGGAGAGGACCAGGGCCCATATAAGTAGGACTAGCCACCACCAAAGGGGAGAGGGCCGATCTGATGAAAAGGGGGGAGACTGGATCGGATCAAAGGCCAACCCTTAGCCACACCAAGCACAAGAACACCTCAACCTCAGGAGGCTATTCTTCCCCTTTTACTGTTCATCATCAGCCGAAGAGCCAATCCACCACCACCGCACTTGAGTAGGGTATTACACCACATTGGTGGCCCGAACCAGTATAAACCTTGTGTCTTTGTGTTGTGAGTGCGTTGAGTTCGTTCGCGAGACCTTAGCGAGCTAGGGTGTAGATCGGTAGGAGGGAAAGAACTTCGTGCGCACCCCAGAGTTTGAACCTCAAGGGTTTGTCGGAACCCGTGATCCGACATGTCCCACAAAGAATTTTGGGGGAGATGGTTTGCTAGAGCGAACCATGTGTGATTGATGTAGCAGGCAAAATGAAAGTCATTGCACACGGTCACAATTTTGGGAACCGTGTGTGATTGATGTACTACCTCCATCCTGGTTTATTGGTCCCCCGTTGTAATTTTTACCAAAATTTTGTGAAATATTTAACATACTCAGACATATATAATAAGCGTACATGTAGATAAGCATAGTTCAACCATAAGTAGTACATAGTTCAACAGTATTAAGATTTCTCAAGTGTACATATATAGTTCCATCCATCCCACATCTCATCTCACAGGTCAGCACTATCCTGAAGCTTCTCCAGGTACTCGGCATATGCGCCGCGCGCCACCCTGCGAGAATACTTCTGCTTGAAGGAGCCAACGGCCCGTCCTCTTGCATGCGCCAGAACACTTAGATACACGTTATGAAGCTTCTAGTTGCAAAGTGGGCATTCATAGCCGTCGTTCCAGGTCCTAATACGCCTGTTATGCATTCCAGCATAAAGCTCCCTCAGGATTTGCCTGTTGTAGCTCCTCTGGACATCTTCATCCTCGTTGTCCACATCGTCAGGGTCAATGATTACATGCCGTGAAGTAGGATTAGGAATTTATGGCTATTTACTTATACATATCCAGAGATTATGGTTTGATTTTTAAGCGCAGTTGTCTATCTACAGACCAATCTTGAAGAAAATAATGGCACAAACATATGTAGGTCATTGAAAATCAATTTTCAAGCCCTGGCTAGGCATTATTAGCACGAACACTAACCCTAGTCAGATTACTAGCAGAAATCATTTGCACATAGGAAACAACTAATCACTTATCACCTGAACCATTCAAACAATCAATACACTGCACGGATCTAGCGAAACTTACTCAGATTTCATGGATTGGGAGAACATAACCATAGGATTTCTATTCCGAAATGGGGGAGGCAGGAGTAACCAGAGAAACCCTATGATCTATTTGACACATAAATGGGTATATATGACTAACCAGCTGTCCGTCTGTAACACCCCGGATGTAATTTACCTTAGATGTATCCCAACTCTTGCCGTTTCTGGCGCTAAGTTATTTTATTTTCCTCGGGTTCGGGTTTTTTGTCTCCGTGTGTTGTTTCCTTTGTCATGCATCTCATATCATGTCATCTTGTGCATTGCATTTGCATACGTGTTCGTCTCATGCATCCGAGCATTTTCCCCGTTGTCCGTTTTGCATTCCGGCGCTCCTATCTCCTCCGGTGGTCCTTTCTACCTCTTTTCGTGTGTGGGGGTTAAACATTTCCGGATTGGACGGAGACTTGCCAAGCGGCCTTGGCTTACTACCGGTAGACCGCCTGTCATGTTTAGTGCCATTTGGACTTCGTTTGATACTCCAACGGTTAACCGAGGGACCGAGAAGGCCTCGTGTGTGTTGCAGCCCAACACCTCTCCAAACTGGCCCAAAACCCACCTAAACCCTCTCCATCATCTAGAGCGTTCGATCATGATCGCGTGGCTGAAAACCGCACTCCATTTGGAGCTTCCTAGCTCCCTCTACGTCTATAAATAGACCCCCATTCCCAATCCCGGATCTTTTCCCACGAAACCCTAAAAAAATCTTCTACTCGCGCCGCCGGACGAGATCCGGTCGGCCGGACATGTCCGCTCACCCCGCCGTCCACTCCTGAAGCGCCACGTGTCCTGCCGAGGCTCCCACCGCACCGGCCCGCCCGGCCCAGTGAGGGCCCCCGAGAGCCCGCGCCTGCCGCCGCCCTCCTTCCTCTCCGCGCCGCCCGAGTACACCGCCGCGCCGCCGCTCGACCTCATCGCCGGCGAGCTCCCTGCGGCGATCCTCCCCGCCAACCGCGCCACCCTGCTGACGCCGTGCTCCGCCCGCGCGCCGCCGCCTCCTCCCGCGCCGTCCGCCGTGCTCCACGCCGGCCAACTCCACCGCCCGGCACAACCTCGTCGCCGGCGACGCCATCTTCCTCCGGCGACCTTGGCAACTCCGGCCACCGCGTTCTACTTCCCCGGCGAACCTCAGCATCCGTGCAGCTACAGTGCGCTCGGATCTGGATCTCAGATCTAAAACCCTAGCGGTTGACTTCTTCCCCGAACCCTAATCTTTTTGCAAACTTTGGCATGTCGTATCTCCGCATCCGTAGCTCCAATTTGCGCGTGTAGCATATCAAAATATTCGTCTCATAGAGCAAATCATTTCATCTCATTGCATCATTTTCATTTGAGCTCATTTTGATGCCCGAAATGCTGTTGGAAGAGGGCTATGTGATAAAATTGCCAGATCTGTTTCATCAAATAGATATTTGTCATTTTTGCCATGTTTAATGTGTGCATGATATGATCCTGAGCTCTACATGAGTTTTGTCATATACCATGCCATCTTTACAGAGGTGCTTACCATGTATTTTTGTGATATGTGTGGTGACTAGAACAAGCTTGCAAAGTAGGGCAATCGGTAATGCTGATTTCAGGGACTTAGAATTTCTCTAAGTCCTTGTCCTGATTTTGTCATTATTCCATATGTTCATGTTGATTCCTAGTGATCCATGCCTCTTTTGAGGATGACCAGTAAGGATGATTTGTTACCATTGTGGTGCTCTATCCATCCATGTCTTTGTTTGCATTTATGGAGCAACCTAGCTTGAGTCAATCAAGCTCTACTTTTGCTATTTCGTGAATCCTGGCAGATTGTTGACTTGTTAGCGATTTTGCCGAGGATGTTGCTATTGATCCGTGCATTCTATGTTGTTGTTCTTGCCATGTCTAAATTCTATGCCATGTATTCTTGATGGGTGTATGCTTAGTTTGTCATGCCATGCTCTGTAGTGAGTGCATCGAGCTCGTAAACATGCCTACTCGCTAACTGATTTGCATGTTCCAGTTTTTCACTAATTCTGTAATCTGATTATGTTTTTACCATGTTCACATGCTTGCAATTGTATTTTCTGATTCCTGTTGGCTCAAGGTCACTAAGGGACTTTTGTTAAGTGCTTTGAGTAGCTTCATGCCATTCCTTGCTTTGCCATGTTAAGTTCCTGTAGCATGTAGTTTTTATGCTCCAAAGTGTGCTTCCTGATGTTAAATTCCAGACTTGTGTTAATTTCACAGTCTGAAACCTGTTATCATTTGCACTTTTGCCATGCTTGTTTGAACCTGTTAATGGATGAATTGGCCGTAGCTCAGTGTTCATCTTTTGTCAAGCATCATGAGTGGATCCCTGCCATGTATTTTTTTGTCAGGTTTGAGTGTTGTAGCATAATTATCTTGATGCTTTTAGATGGCTACTTGCTGATTATCGCAGATTGGTGCCATATTTGTTTTGCTTCCATTTCCAAACCGTGCATCCGATTCCGATGATCTTTATATCGATTTCAACTGAAATCACCTCACCTTTCCAGTGGCACTCTTGGATTTCCAAGTTGAGGCCAGGTTCAATCATTCCTTGTCAAATCTTGAATATGCATCACATATCGCATCCCGCATAGCATACCATGTTTGCATCATGTTTGTTTGAGCATTGCACATGGTTGATTGTTTTCCTTTTGCTTGTTTGTATTGTTTGGGTAGAGCCGGGAGACGAGTTCGCTAACGAGGCTCCCGTTGAGTTTGCTTACGAGTATCAAGTCAACTCTGACAACTTTGCAGGCAAGATGATCATACCCTCAAAATCACTTTATATCTTTGCTTGCTAGATGCTCGCTCTTTTGCTATGCCTATGCTACGATGCCTACCACTTGCTTTTCATGCCTCCCAAATTGCCATGTCAGACCTCTAACCCACCATGTCCTAGCAAACCGTTGATTGGCTATGTTACTGCTTTGCTCAGCCCCTCTTATAGCGTTGCTAGTTGCAGGTGAAGATTGGAGATCGTTCCTTGTTGGAACATTTTTTATTGTTGGGATATCACCATATTATCTTGTTATCTTAATGCATCTATATACTTGGTAAAGGGTGGAAGGCTCGGCCTTTTGCCTAGTGTTTTGTTCCACCCTTGCCGCCCTAGTTTCCGTCATATCGGTGTTATGTTCCCGGATTTTGCGTTCCTTACGCGGTTGGGTGATAATGGGAACCCCTTGAAAGTTCGCCTTGAATAAAACTCCTCCAGCAATGCCCAACCTTGGTTTTACCATTTTCCACCTAGCCTCTTTTTCCCTTGGGTTTCCTAAGCCCAAGGGTCATCTTTATTTAAACCCCCCCCGGTCCAGTGCTCCTCTGAGTGATGGTCCACCTCGTCAGCCGCCGGTGGCCACCAGGGGCAACTCTAGGCTGGCCTACCGCAAGTTTGGACAATCTGAGTGTGCCCTGAGAACGAGATATGTGCGGCTCCTATTGGGATCTGTCGGCACATTCGGGCGGTGTTGCTGGACTTGTTTTACCATTGTCGAGGATGTCTTGTAGAACCGGGATACCGACTCTGATCGGAATGTCTCGGGAGAAGGAATATCCTCGTGAGAGCTTGTGATGGGCTAAGTTGGGACACCGCTGCAGGGATTTGAACTTTCAAAAGCCGTGCCCGCGGTTATGGGCAGATGGGAATTTGTTAATGTCCGGTTGTAGATAACTTGAAACTTAACCTAATTAAAATGAATCAACCGCGTGTGTAATCGTGATGGTCTCTTCTCGGCGGAGTCCTAGAAGTGAACATGGTGTTGGAGTAATTCTTGACGTAGGTTGTTCTAGGATCACTTCTTGATCATAGTTCTTCGTTCGTGCTTTGCCTTCTCTTCTCGCTCTCTTTTGCGAACAGGTTAGCCACCATATATGCTAGTCGCTTGCTGCAGCTCCACATATTACTTTGCCTTACCTATAAGCTTAAATAGTCTTGATCGCGAGGGTGTGAGATTGCTGAGTCCTCGTGACTCACAGTTTACTTCCAAACCAGATGTAGGGACCGATGATACTGTTCCAGACGATGCGCTTGAGCTCAAGTGGGAGTTCGATGAAGACTCTCGCATTACTATGTGTCTTTCCCAGATGATCAGTAGTGGTGCCCAGTTGGGGCGATCGGGGACCGTGTCGCATGTTGGGGTGGATCTTTTATTTTGGTACTGTAGTCGGACCATGAGTGTATTGGATGATTGTAATGTTATTCATGTATTTGTGTGACATGGCGAGTGTAAGCCAACTATGTACCTTTACCCCTTTTATCTATTTACATGGGTTGTTGTGAAGATTACCTTACTTGCGACATTGCTTTCAATGCGGTTATGCCTCTAAGTCATGCTTCGACACGTAGGAGATATAGCCGCATCGAGGGCGTTACAAGTTGGTAATCAGAGCCTTCCCCGACCTTAGGAGCCCCCCCTACTTGATCGAATAGCTGGCGTTGTTGAGTCTAGAAAAAATGTTTTGAGTCATTTAGGATTATATATATCAGAGAGTTAGGACTTATTTTTACTCCCCAGTCCCTTCATCGCTCTGGTAAGGCATCCTGACATAGAGTTTTGACTCTTCTCTTCTCAAATTTCACCACTCCCTCCGATGAGGCGCTTCGGCGGCATCCTCATACACCAACGGCTTTGAGGACTGAGAGCGGCATCCAGGATGCAAGCGGAGAGAGAGGATTGTGTGTGCGTAGAGAGGATGGGGGTGCGGCTGTCGGTGTCAAAACCGGCGGATCTCGGGCAAGGGTCTCGAACTGTGCGTCTAAGGTCGATGGTAAAGGAGACAAGGGACATGATGTTTACCCAGGTTCGGTCCCTCTCTATGGAGGTAATAGCCTACGTCTTGCTTGATTTATATTGATGAATATGAGTATTACAAGAGTTGATCTACCTCGAGATCGTAATGGCTAAACCCTAGAGGTCTAGCGTGTATGGCTTTGATAATGAGTCTCCCCTATGCGGACTAAGTCCTCCGGTTTATATAGACACCGGGAGGATCTAGGGTTACACAAGGTCGGTTACAAAGAAAGGAATCTACATATTAGGTCGCCAAGCTTACCTTCCACGCCAAGGAGAGTCCCATCTGGACACGGGTATAGTCTTCGGTCTTCGTATCATCATAGCCCATCAGTCTGGCCCATGGCTAACAGGCCGGACGCCCAAGGACCCCTTAGTCCAGGACTCCCTCAGTAGCCCTTGAACCTGGCTTTAATGATGAGGTGTTCGACACACAGTGCTGTCTTCGGCATTGCAAGGCGGGTTCCTCCTTCTGAACTCCAAAATAGTCTTCGGATGAATTGATCGTGTCCGGACCTGTAACACACACCACACACATCCGTAGAGAGAATATAATAATACATGAGTCTAATCTGCTGAGAACTTTTACAACATGACATCACGTCCATCCGGTCATAATTTTGAACTGTTTTTTGCCTGCCGCTCCACGTTTCGAGACGCGGTTGCCATTGGCATGTCTTGTCAAAGCAGAGATTGTGTCCCCTTATTACAGGATTCTCATCAATACGGGCGTGGGTAACCCAACCGTGCCGTTTTACACAGCCCTTGGGAGCAGGCGAATTTTGAGGAAATGGGGTGGCGTTTTATATTCACTACCCTTATAAGGACATAAGATTCCCCCTTCTTCCCTACGCCTTCTTCTTGCCTTTCCACTCTTGAGCTTCAGCGCCCAAATTCTCATCAGTTCCCCACTCGAGAAAGCACTCAACCATGTCCGGATCTGGAGCTGGTGGCAAGTGGATGGCTTCTTCTGTCAAGAAGAAAGACATCAAGGAGCTTCGAGGGGCTGGATACCTGGCCAACGAGATCGCTCACTGTCTCCCGGCCGAAGGACAGATCGTCCCTACCCCAGAGCCCAACGAGAGGGTTGTATTCCTTGCACACTTCGTCCGCGGGCTGGGATTCCCTCTCCACCCGTTTGTCCACGGATTAATGTTTTCTTACGGGCTAGAGTTCCATTATCTAGCCCCCAACTTTGTCCTCAACATCTCGGCATTTATAGTCGTTTGCGAGGCCTTCCTCCGTATCCCGCCTCACATCGGCCTATGGCTAAAGACTTTTAATGTAAAGCTGAAGGTGGTGAGAGGCCAACATGCAGAGTGCGGAGGTGCCATGGTGGGCAAGATGCCCAACATTACATGGCCCGAAGGCTCCTTTGTGGAGACAGTGAAGGGATGTCTGTCGGGGTGGTTCTACATCACCGAGCGGCACGACAGCAACTGGGCGGCGGCCCTCGAATTTCGATCTAGAGCTCCGCTGCGGCTCACCTCCTGGCAAGAGAAGGGCCTCGCCTGGGGCTCTTCGAGCGAGCTGACTGGGCTCCAGACGTGCGTTCAGAACATGATAACCAAGTGGATCAAACTTGTCAACGTGATCCAGGTTATGCTCATTCGCCGGATCCTTCCGTGCCAACGCCGGACTTGCTATTTGTGGGAGTTCGATCCGGCCAAGCACCATACGCTACTAGAGTTCTTCCGCAGAACGCACGAAGATATCTCAAAAGTGCTCTTTAAGGCCGGCAAGACGCCATCGCCCATGACCGAAGATCGTGGGCTCAGCTTAAAGCGCCAGGCCAATCTGGTAAGTTCTTTCATGTATTCAAGGTACAACCTTTACTGGCATATTTTGGGGAGGAGTCTAAGCCTTCCTATCAATTTTCAGGCCTGGATCGACAAAGCGGGGCGGATTAATTGTCCAGCTCCACTTCCCGAAGATGAGGAAACCCCACTCCTAACGAAGATGCTATTTCCGGCGCCTTATGATCTGCCGGAGAAGAAAGCCAAGAAGACGGCCAAAGGGAGCAGGAGTGGCCTTCGCCGAAAGGGCGCTTCAGACATGTCATCCGAAGACGAGACTGACTCTTCGGTCGCCGAAGACGACGATGAGGAGGAAGAAGAAGACGGCTTCCCCCCGGAGGGGGGAAAGAAGAAAAGAGAGGCCTCCATGAATTTGGAGGCGAAGGCGCCCAAGAGGGGGAAGGGCTCCCTTGCGGATAACTCCGCATGGGATGTCGAAAGAAGTACGGAGTGAATGCCCCGGACCAAGCCTCGGGCTGCCTCGTAAGTACCAAAAACCCTATGCACCTCCCAATACCTGGCCTTTCCTGTTTATAATATTAATATGCTTAAACTGTGCCATTACTGTCCGCCCCACGACAGTTCCCCGTGATCCTCGACAGACGGTTCGCTAGACTCAAAGGAGATGGCTAGCATGTCTCCACCGCCCGCTTACTCTGCCTCACCCAAGGGTGATGATGAGGCGGCATCCTAGAGGACCTTCCCAGACAAGGGGGAGGTTCCAGAAATTGTTAAGGCGGCGCCCCAGGATGACTCCTCGGCTGCCGGACACATGGGGGAGAAAGCCCCCATGGAGACTAGCAATGGAGACCAAGTTCCCATCGGCCCTCAGCCAGAGACCTATACGGCTCCGGAATCTAGCGAATGGCCTTCCCCGAAAGGAGGAGGTGTGCCAGTTCCACCTGTGACCTCTGTCCAACTAGAGGCACCGGATAATCTACTGGAGGTGTTGTGAGGCGCCTCCATTGTGGATGAGCATCGTGTCCTTATGGTACGGTGATCGAAAAGGTTCAGTCCACCAAAAGCGGACCGACCGAGGCCTGCACTAGCCTTTTAACAGGCTTTGAGGTAATAATTGTAGAAAAAATATCACAATATGGACAGTAGCCCCTGATGCTCTGTTCGGTGTTTGGAAAGGAAAAGCCGAACAGGGGATCAAAATAGTTGCCGCAGGAGTCTAACATAATATGTCTTTGTGAATAAGAAGGCGTCGCTACTGGCTGCTACCGCTCACATTGCGGAAGTCTCCGGACTGAAGCAGAACCTGGAGCGGGCCGAGAAAGAGCTCGTCCTCGTGAAGAAGCAGCTAGATGACATCAAAGGTATGCAGTAACCTGCGTGTATGTTTAGGAAGGACGAATGGTTCATGCTGACTAAAGTGTCGTGAACTTTATTAGGGGCCACGATCAAGGAGGTGGCCCTCAAGAAGGCATTAAAGAACGCCGAGGACAGATCGGCCAAGTAGTGCACCACGCGCAAGAAGCACGAGGCCAGGGTCGGCGAGGTTCAGCAAGAGCTCCAGGACACCGTCAAGAAGTGAGAGTCCTTGGAGCGTGATTCTAAGACGCAAGCGTCCAAACTTGCGAAGGCCCTCCCGAGCGTGCAAGAGGCTCGAGCCGAAGCCCAAAGCACCCTTCAGGAAATCCAGGCGGCCCGGAAGATCGCGGCGGGTAAGGCTTTCATTATGCAAAGCAAGTTTGTGAAGGAAGCATTCCTTTTACTTACCCGAATTTGGAGCTCTCCTGGGCGTTTACGGATTTGCCACACAGCGTATTAGACACTGCCAAGTTCTATCGAGCCGAGGAAGGGAGTTCGACGGAGAAGCTGTTCTGGTCCCAATATCTTTGACCCAAACATCCGGTGTCCTTCAGCGACCAACTGAAACAACTGGTCGAGCTTCACAAGGTGGCCGAGCTAGCCATGAAGGAGCTGATAGTCCGACTATGGCCTGCTGCGCCGATACCTAGCAGCTATTTCGGACTTGTGAAGCGGCTTGTTGATGCCTGCCCCCGGCTTGAGGTTATAAAGCGGTCGGTCTGTATCGAAGGTGCACGGATGGACTTTGCCCGCGTCAAAACACACTGGGCGAAGATGGATGCCAAGAAGGTAATGACCGATGGGCCACTTGAGGGCAAGGAGCACCACCGGCCCGAGTTGTATTTTGATGGTGTCCTGGAGGGGTCTCGCATTGTTGCGGATCACTGTGCGAAAGACATTATCTTTGAATGAATGTACTCGAGCTCCCTCTGCCTTGTATAAAACAAGTTGTTTACGCAATATAATGCTTGTTATGTTTTTAATTTTTTACTTCCTGTGCAGCCGTGTTGTATGAAATCTGAGGGTTAACCAGTCATCGGCTTTTGCCCCCACATAGGCAATACGGGGGTGTTCAGGATGGAATCTAAACAATCTTGATCCAATTAGATGGTCCTTGAAGGAGTTGTTTAGCGCAACGAACCAGGCAACCAGAGTATGCGGCTGTAACACCCTCACTTAGCCATAGGAGTGCGACACTAAAAACATGGGCGCAGCCCCCAGTATCTGAACTAGAGTGCTATAGGCGTCTGATCGGGAAGTACCAATCCTTCGCGTAATGTGGAAGAAATATCCAACGATTTGCAACCTCCGAACAGCTGACCGGCTCTCGCCGCATCATGACAGTCAGTTTTCGGCTTTCTCTACTGAGGTGCTCCTTTGGATAAACCAAGGCACAATCGTAGTAGTTCTCCCTTTACTACCTTAGACGATATAGCGGAATGTAAGGTAGCAAGCACAGGAGTCAGGAAACCTAACTATTGACCAAAGACATGATTTGGAGCCAATGCATATAATGCTAAATTCAGGGTGCCGAACTATACTTGTAAAAAGTGTTCGGACTTTTGTTGCCATAGTGTGGGGTGCTATGCAGCCCCTGGTGAACATGAAAACGTACCAAAGTGTACGGGTGCTACCTGGTAGGATTATCCACAGGGGAACTAAAAGAAAGGAAAAAGAAAGAAAACAGAAAAGATACGAAGGTAAAAAGCTGGAGTCCTACAGCTCCAGCTGCAAACTGTTCTCACTGTAATTTAATTAGTACATCAAGGTGCATTGATACAGGTAGTGTGATAAGTAGCAGGCTATTTTACATGCTGAAACCAAGAGAGAGCTGCATGTGGGTCCTAAAAACGGGTAGAGTTATCGTTAACGGAGTCACCTAAAAAGTTCCCCATATGTCTGCGTTTCTCGCCATCTTGGTATGTTTATCCTCCAAAAGGACCAATGACTGGACCACCAGATGGTGCCTGTGGGATTGAGACCTGAAAAGTAAACAAGTAAAAAGTGAAAGTATGTGTTTATCCGTTGTCGGTTGAGCCGTACTACGGACCACAAGCTAGCGATGCCTCTGTCGATGCGCATGGGATTTTGAGTGCGTAGTTATGTACGCGCGGCACGAATGCCACCACTTGATCGGAACCGCGACGGAGGCCGGATTGCTAGTCGATCTCCTGATGAGCCGAGCTCTCCTGCAGCAGAGTAGTTCAGACCCTCTTAACGGTGTCTGTGGGCTCGGCAGCCGAATTAAGGTTCTGCTTGAGAAGGCCGCTCTGTACTTTGGCTGCTAAGGCAGCTGTGTGCTCTTCTGTACGGAGGGAGCGTTCCATATTTCCATTGACTATTATGACACCGCGTGGACAGGGCATCTTGAGCTTGAGATAAGCATAGTGTGGTAATGCGTTGAATCGAGCGAACGCGGTCCGTCCTAGCAGTGTGTGATAGCCGCTGCGGAATGGGACGATATCGAAGATTAACTCCTAGCTTTGGAAGTTGTCCGGAGATCCGAAGACAACCTCTAGTGTGATTGAGCCCGTACAGCGGGCCTCTACACCTCGTATCACTCCTTTGAAGGTAGTCCTAGTGGGCTTGATTCGAGATGGGTTAATGCCCATTTTTCGCACTGTATCCTGATAGAGTAGATTGAGGCTGTTACCTCCATCCATAAGGACGCGAGTCAAGTGGAACCCATCAATTATTGGGTCTAGGACAAGTGCGGCTGAGCCACTGTGACGGATACTGGTCGGATGATCTCGGCGATAAAAGGTGATCGGGCATGACGACCATGGATTAAATTTTGGGGCGACTGGCTCTATCACGTAGACGTCCCTGAGAGCACGCTTGCGCTCCCTCTTGGGGATGTGGGTAGTGTATATCATGTTCACCATTTTGACCTGAGGGGGAAACTTCTTATGTCCCCCTGTGTTTGGTTGCTGGGGCTCTTCGTCATCGTCCTCGCTTTGTGATCCCTTTTCCCTGTTCTCGGCGTTTAATTTGCTAGCCTGTTTAAAAACCCAGCAATCTCTATTTGTATGATTGGGTGGTTTGTCTGGGGTGCCATGAATCTGGAACAGACGATCAAGTATGCGGTCCAAGCCGGATGGGCCTGAATTGTTCTTTTGGAACGGCTTCTTCCGCTGACCGGACATAGAGCCCCTGAATCCGGCATTGACTGCCGTGTCCTTGGTGTTATCACTGTTGTTTCAACGTTTGTATCTGTTGCATCGAGACTTGTCTTTGCTAGTTTTAGGTTCAGGTGTGCCGGACTCGCTTGCAACGCTTTTGCTACGGTCCAACCAACTGTCCTCGCCCGCACAAAAGAGGGTCATGAGTGCCGTGAGGGCTGCCATGGATTTTGGCTTTTCTTGGCCGAGGTGGCGAGTGAGCTATTCATCGTGGATGCTGTGTTTGAAGGCTGCTAGGGCTTCGGCATCCGGACAATCAACGATTTGGTTCTTTTTAGTTAAGAACCTAGTCTAGAATTTCCTGGCGGACTCTCCGGGCACTTGAACTATATGGCTTAAGTCATCAGCGTCCGGAGGTCATATGTACCTTGGAAGTTATCGAGGAAGGACTCTTCCAAGTCCTCCCAACTGCCAATAGAATTTGCAGGCAGACTATTGAGCCAGTGCCGAGCTGGCCCCTTGAGTTTTAAAGGGAGGTATTTGATGGCGTGGAGGTCATCGCTGCTGGCCATATGAATGTGGAGAATAAAATGTTTGACCAACACCGCGGGGTCCGTGGTTCCATCGTATGATTCTATATTAACGGGTTTGGATCCTTCTGGGAATTCATGATCCAGGACCTCATCGGTGAAGCAATGAGGGCGTGCGGCGCCTCTATATCGGGTCGTATCGCGACATAGCTCTGATGGAGTCCGTCTGCGGTTTTCATCCCGCGCATGACTAAATTTGTCACGTCCGAATAGGTGGCCATCATCGCGTGTCGAGGCACGTCCTCGTGATCCGTAGATTGATCTAGTATGTCCTGCTTTATTGTTCAGGCTTTGCCGGACGTCATATGTATGACCGTGGGCTAATTTACCTCTACCTGTGCGATGAGGCGGGTCTGACTGGTGTTCGGCGTGAGTTGCCATTTTGTCCCGACCATGTGGTGGTCGGTCAGCTGCTTTGTACAATGGAGGTATGTATTCCGGTGCCTCCTCGTCGAACTGAGGTAGCAATTTGCGCTTTGGGTAGATTTTGGTTGGGCGCTTGAGGCCGTATTCTTCGGCAGCTAGGACATCAGTCGATTTATCATTGAGCAGATCTTGGTTGGCTTGAAGCTGCTGCTGCTTGTTTTTCAGGCTCCTTGCAGTGGCAATTAGCTGGCGCTTAAAGCGCTCCTGCTCAAGAGGTTCCCCAGGAACGATGAAATCCTGAGTGCCGAGGCTCACCTCATCCTTGGAGAGCGGAAGGTAATTATCGTCCTCTGAATCTTCGTGCGTGGCCTGTTTACCAGGGCTAGCCTGCCCATCTTCTTGTTCATCTGTATCAACGGGGTCTTCATTGTCTTCAGCACCCTCCGGAGTGTTATCTTCTCCTGTGCTGGTGTTGCTGTCCTTACTGCGGCGTGACTTAGAGCGGCTCCATTAACGCGGGTGCTTGGATTGTATTTCGGAAGGTTTATCCTCGGCTGGATCTTCCTTGTCATTGCCGCTGTTCTCCTTTGGTGCATCCAGCATGTATACATCATACGAGGAAGTGGCCGTCGAACGTCCGGTGAACGGCGGGTTCTGGGCCTCTTCTTCTCCGGCATCATCGTCCATACCGTCGATGTCCTCGGAGTCGTAATCAAGTTCGTCGGTCAAATCCTCGACCGTGGCTATGAAGTGGGTGGCAGGTGGGAAGCAAAATTCTCCACCGTCGGCCCCTAGTTCAAACCGGATATAGTTCGGTTGTGAGTCCTCCGCCAAGGACAGGTTCTTTAATGAGTTTAGTACATCGCGCAAAGGCGAGTTATGGAAGATGTCTGCGGCGCTGAATTCGAAGATCGGTAAGCGATCAAGCTCGACATCCACGGGCACACGTGGTTCGGAACTTATGGCCGGAGACGAGTCCGGAGTTCCGCCGACAAAGACGTCGCGAGAGGTTAAGTCTATGTGCGGCTCCAACCCGTGGAATCTGTGGCCTCCGTTGTGGGGTTGATCCTCCCGTCCTTGGATGGCGAAGCTTGCTCTGGATCTAAGTCCGGAGCGGATACAGGAGCAATCTCCTGGATGCGGCCAGATGATAGATTTAGGTCATGATCATCAGGGTGACCGGGAGCGGCTACCATGGTCTTGAATCCAGCGAAGATCAACTGTAATGCCCCGGACACACCCGCCGGTGGTCGTTACTCCTGGCGGGATCTAGACTAGCCCCACAGATCAATACTAGTCTTTTCTGCGCACTTTGTCCTCACTCGTGCGCACCCGGGAACAACTTCCCGGTCGGTCACCCATCCTGACACTACTCCAAGCTGAGCATGCTTAACTTTGGAGTTCTGTCCGAATGGGCTCACGGAAAAGAAGGAATTCCTTATTGATGTGAGTAGTCTATCATCCCTAATAAGCCAGGCTATCACATACACCCCCACTTAAAGGAACCGACGTCCTCGTTGGGCCACAGGAACGTTCCCTCTTGGCACAAACGTCTGTGCTTCCAGTCCGGTACATGTGCAATGCCGGGTACCACGACGGGTCACAAACGTCATGAACAACAGACCACGCACCTGTCTGCAACCATCCGTGTAACCGCGAGGGTCGGCTCTGATACCAACTTGTAATGCCCCGGACACACCCGCCGGTGGTCGTTACTCCTGGCGGGATCTAGACTGGCCCCACAGATCAATACTAGTCTTTTCTACGCACTTTGTCCTCACTCGTGCGCACCCGGGAGCAACTTCCCGGTCGGTCACCCATCCTAACACTACTCCAAGTTGAGCACGCTTAACTTTGGAGTTCTGTCCGAATGGGCTCCCGGAAAAGAAGGAATTCCTTATTGATATGAGTAGTCTATCATCCCTAATAAGCCAGGCTATCACATCAAGTCTCCAAGGATGTCCACAACGTAGTTTGAGCTCCCGAATCTGACCTGATGGCCAGGGGCGTAGCTTTCGATCTGCTCCATATGGCCAAGCGAATTGGCCCGCAATGCGAAGCCGCCGAATATGAAGATCTGTCCGGGGAGGAAAGTTTCTCCTTGGACAGCGTCATTATTGATGATTGAAGGGGCCATCAAACCTTTTTGCGACAGCACAATGGAACTCTCAATGAAATCACCAATGTCGGTGTCAAAACCGGCGGATCTCGGGTAGGGGGTCCCGAACTGTGCGTCTAAGGTCGATGGTAACAGGAGACAAGGGACACAATGTTTACCCAGGTTTGGGCCCTCTCTATGGAGGTACTAGCCAATGTCCTGCTTGATTAATATTGATGAATATGAGTATTACAAGAGTTGATCTACCTCGAGATCGTATTGTCTAAACCCTAGAGGTCTAGCGTGTATGGCTTTGATAATGAGTCTCCCCTATCCGGACTAAGTCCTCCGGTTTATATAGATACTGGGTGGATCTATGGTTACACAAGGTCGGTTACAAAGAAAGGAATCTACATATTCGATCGCCAAGCTTGCCTTCCACGCCAAAGAGAGTCCCATCCGGACACGGGTACATCTTCGGTCTTCGTATGTTCATAGCCCATCAGTCCGGCCCATGGCTAACAGGCCGGACGCCCGAGGACCCCTTAGTCTAGGACTCCCTCAGTGGCCGCTCGGGCGCACAATTAATATGGAGTTGTGGGAGTTGTGGGAGAGAGGACGGGGGTGGTCAAACTGATGGCTCGACTCCCGGTGAGCCTGTGCACCGGACTGCTGGCATGCCTACCAAAGTTTCACACATCTACTCGCACGCCTCCCGATGACACTACGCAGCAAGCACGCCTCGGTTAATTCACACACCTGCACGCAGGCCTCTCGTCTGCCGGCGCAGCGGACGCATCCCGTCAACTCACACTTGCTCGCACGCCATACGGTTCACGCGGCGGCACATATATTGATTTTCTATTAGGATGATTAATGCTGCTGCTTTATTGCTTAACAGAAGCATGGCACATATCCATTGTTGGTCTAACGCTCACGGTTCAAATAAATAATCCGTTTGGGATATTGGTTCCCAATTATTAATAATCTCCCGTCTATAATTAGATAAAGATTACATCAGATAATGCCACTTTGTATTGGTGTCCATATGACAACACGATAAGTTTCATGAACTTCAATGTAACAACCTGGTTTTTGGCCCTTTTCTTTTTCTTTTTGATTTATTGGTTTTTGCTCTGTTTTTCTTTTTGGAGTCGTTCTGTGGCCTTGCCACCTGGGAAATCATCCTCATTCCCCTTCCCAAGTGGCTCATCATTCTAAAAACCTTGCCAAGATCATGTCACTTCACTGCTTGACCAAACCCAAATTTCTTTTTCTTAGGAATATTCCTTTTTCTACAAAAGGAATAACCCTATCTGCCCTAGGTTGTGACGCAACCTATATTTCTGTCCATCCAAAAATTCCCATATAATTCAAAAAATTCCTTTGGGTCATATGTTGCTCAAATATACCCAAACTTTCCTATCCTAGCCCAAGAATAATTCCCCAAGAATTATTCTTCATCTCTGTCTAGAGGGGCACTTTGTGAAGGAAGTGTCCTTTATCCAACCTTGTTTGCTCCCAAACTTGTTGGGCATTCTTTTATGTCCAAATAATTGCCCCATGGAAAAATTCAACTTTATTTTCCTAGCCAATCTTCCTCAGTGACTTTTCAAAGATTCTGTCAGAGAGAAGGCTTTGTGAAGGAAGTATTAGCTAGGGTAATCCAAACGATTTTAAATTTTGCACACTCCTTCATGTGTTCATATTAGCACACTACTTCAAATTTCAGCTCCATCCCTTCATCTATGTGAGGACAGGATCAAATATTTGATTCTGTCAATATTTTTAGGTTGTGAAGCAAGTATATTTTATATTGCTTCATTTTGGCTGAAAATTTACCAGTGAATTCTCCTACCCAAATAAGTTCTCTCCACAAAATTTGGGATCAATTCATCAAGCAAATATTCCCCTAGAATTTTTGCAA
The DNA here is from genome assembly GCF_002162155.2 of Triticum dicoccoides. Classification (NCBI taxonomy): domain Eukaryota; kingdom Viridiplantae; phylum Streptophyta; class Magnoliopsida; order Poales; family Poaceae; genus Triticum; species Triticum dicoccoides. The sequence goes on from NC_041388.1 coordinate 317,783,165, forward strand.
GTTTCTGGACATAGGGAATAGCTGTGAAGGAAGTACCATTTTGGTGAATCCATTTGGTGCAAACTTTTTATAGCATCTTATTATGGCCAAATCACTAAGCCTTGCCAAATTTCAGCTGAATTGGCACCTCCATGTGAGTGCACCTTTCTAATCAAGTTTCTGGACCCATAATGTGAGTTACAAAGCAACTATATTACATTGTGCTCCATTATGCCCCAAAACCTCTAGGATTATAGTCCTTCCTTAGTTAATCATCGCAGACAACTCCATTTGACCCAATCAAATATCTGTTGATCAGCAGTGCTCGGTCAAGTTTACTGCAGTAAACTTCAGACGATGATTACCTTTTAACTAGACCATTTTTCATCGATCTACCACCGCAGTTGAAACCTCCCCTGGAAGACCTTACCAGTAGACAACAGTTTCCAGCCCATCGCCCCTGCTATATGCCAGTGCATGCGGTGACCGCATTAATGGCATAACAGTGCACGCGCTCTGTGCATAGTGGCCGCATCTAGGGCATCGTTTCTGCTTCGTCCGCTCCCCTCTCGTCGTCTTCGTGCGCGTGAGCATGTCCCTTGGCTTCACCTCATCGTCGACGTTCCCCCGGACCCCTCTCCCCCTCCGTCCGCTTCCTCACCGACGCTCGCCGCCGAACGCCCACGAGAGGACAGTGCGTAGACCGTCGTCTTCCTCCTCGTCCCTTCCCGCCTGCACTCCTTTGGCTTTCTCCTCCCCGTGAGAACCTCCACTGCTCCTCCTACGTCGTCTACCTCCGAGCTCGCGAGCCTGGGCACGCGTCCACGATGCCGGAGACGCGTCCGCAGCGACGCCAGCTCCACCCCCTCCTCCCCCGCCTATATAAGCCCACCCCAAGGCCTCTCGACCTCACCACTCGACCTCACTCACTCCTAACAGCCTCCCTGACCGCTCCCCGGAGCTCGAGCGCCCCACTTTCCTCCTCCATGGCCGCCATGCCCACCTCGGCCTCGGCCTAAATTCGCTCAACGCCGTCCCCCTCCTTCTCTTCCACCACCACCACCCCCGAGCCGCCCCAGCACATCTCTTTCTCCTTCGGTGGCCGTTTGCCCCGAGTTCATCGGTGGCGGAAGCCTTCTTCCACTGCCGCCATCGCCATGCCTTTCCCCGCGCCCTATGGCGAACGAGGCCTACCCCAGGCGACACAGCTCCGTCTCCTGAGCCCGTGGGTTGGTCGGGCACCGCTTGCGGTGGCCCCTCCGCCGGGGCTGGCTCTGCCTCGGCCAGACACGGGCGCGAGCAAGGAGAAGAAGGAGACGGTGACCCCCCGCCAGCTGGCCGTGGGCCCCGCATGTCAGCCCCTCAGCCGTTGACCTGTAACATCCAAAATTTTCAATTTCGAATGTTCTATATAGGTCATTCATGCATATCATATTTTACTGCATTTTTGTTTCGCGAATCCTCGAAATTCTAAGCAACTCAAGGACCCACATAGAGAGTTGGGAATTTCGTTATTTTCATATTTGAGTTTTCTCAAATTTTGAAAAGAGGATCATTTGGTTTTGATTATTTTTCCTCTCCAAAAATATTTCTAATTAAAATATATGAGAGGAGATAATATGACTTCTCCAAAACAAAGGAAATATTAGAGGAAAATATTAAAATCAAATAAGTTAGTTTCTTTGGATTTTATTGCAATTTTATTTGAATTAGGAAAAGTATGCGTTTGTCAAAATTGCATTAGAGGCCCAAATAAATGTTCCCTTTGTCCGCAATATTACTAGAGGACCGTGAAAATTTATTTCAGGATTTTTGGACTCCGTTTAGTATTTCTTTTATTTGATTTTCCGCGTCAGGATTTACAAAAAAAAGTCATCGACCTACCGGGCCGTACCCAAGCCGGAGACTGCCGGCCAGGGGCTTTATAAGCCGAAGCCCGTGACCCCGAGACCCAGCTCGAGCCGCCGTCGCAAGCCCCTGTGCCTGAAACCCTAGCACCGCCCCGCTGCCGCCGACCCCGCCGCCGAGGTAGTCGCCGCCGCCGCCCGGTTTACTCAGGAAAAACCGCTTTTTTCGAAACCATAGATCGGTTTTTTATTTTCGGTTTTGATCGGTTTTTCGTCGGCTTAGTTAAATAGCGGATGTTCGTCCGTACATTCGTTTTAACGAACGCTGTTCATCCATTAGTCACAGACAGTGAACGTTCGTTCGTTAGCTTGTTCGTCTCGTTTTATTTTCCAGGGTTTTTCCGTGATTATTTTCGATTGCGATTTCTGCTCTAATCTTCGGTCTAGTATATCTTTTCACTCGTTTATCCAAATCGGGTGAAACAAGCGCCTAGATCTTTGTCTCGAAGCCCTCTTTCTATTTAACCAACTTGAACAAGATTCTGATACTGTAAAATTTGACTTTAGTCCAGATTAGTAACCGGATCTTGTTTCTTTCGTAGTTTGAGTTTCGTTGCTCCGTTTGATTCAATTCTTTTTGCAAACCAGAGTTCTTCAGTTGAACTTTCTGGTTAGATCTTTTATTCAAATTTTCCCCGTGCATATTTGCTTGATTTCTTATGTATGCTACTGTTTGTTTGCGAAAGAACACCCGGAGTGCAAAGCGTGCTACTACGAGTCTTTAGGATTTGCAGATCGTCAGCATGGCAAGTAACACATTGATCATACTCTTTCATACCCAGTTTTTATGCATTACTTTCAACCCTCACACATTGCATGAGTAGGATCTCTTAATATGTGGGTCTAGGAAGTAGATGATGAGGTAGAACCTATTACCTGTTTATTATCAAACCCTTGGGAGTTACTTCTACGTTATGCTTATATTACCATGGTATGCTCGTAGACGTGGATTGGGTTTGAGAGTATCAATGACAGATATGAGATTGTTACTTAATGGTTCAACTTATGGTGCCAACTTTAATACACATCTGGGTGGATTGCTTGTGGGCACCTGGGGTTATACCAGTGTTGTCCTAGGAGATCCCGGGGTTATACCGTGTGATTCTCCTATGGTCCACCACCCAGTCTCAAAGAGATCATAAGATTATTCATGCTTGAAACTTCCGTGTGCAGCCACAAGCTATTATGGGCTCTAGCATAGTGGAGTAAGTTGCATGACCTCTTCCAGTGGTAGACTAGCAGATGTAGGGGATGTAGTTTCGTATGGTCTACCCGGGGTTAGAGTTAATGCTTCTGAAAGACTATGTCTCGGTCATCTGTTTCTCAAACACCTTGTAGTGCGAGAAATCCAACGGAGGAGATAGAGTCTTGTGGGGAAAAGTGTGCGAACCTCTGCATAGTGTACAAACTAATCATGGTTAGCCGTGTCCCCAGTTATGGACATCTTGAGTATCTAGTTCTTGAATTATCCTATAGATCTCTTCACTCTAAATTAATTTGTTGGGTTGATAATTACTTTTAATGGGGATTGATATGGGGGTACCATTCTCAATGTTGTTTCAACTACCATGATAGTTACATAAAATATATTCCTTTGTTGTAGGGAAAAATTGTCTTTTTGCAAAAATATTGTAATCATAGAGCCTCCACCAGCCATATATGCATGTAGTGATAGCATTTATCTATTCTCTGCTCTACTGTGTTACTATGCCAACATATTCCATGTGCTGACCCGTTTCGGGCTGCAACGTATTGTGTTGCAGACTTTTCAGACGACGAGTAAGGCGCCATAGGTCCTTTGTCATGCACTCAGCTATGCCGTTGGAGTTGATGGACTCACTTTATCTTCCAAGTCTTCCGTTGTTATCTTATTTAGATGGCCTTAAGCCATATTTATTGTAGTGAGTTCTCTTTTGAGATATTCCATGTAATATGTGTGTGATTGCTACTCTGTTATAAATCCTTCGAGTACTGTGTGTGTTAGCATTAACAATCCAGGGATGACACTGAAGCACAGAGACTTGACCGTCTGAGGTCAGCTCACTACATGACCCCGCCCCGCCACATAACATAAGTGGAGACGAACTCCCACGCATTCCGTTTTCTTCTTCCGAAAGCGTATTCTGGTTGTACTTCAGTCAAAGTACACTTTCCTTTACTAAAGGCGTATTTTCTCTCTGTTACAGCAAGGAATACATTTTTTGGAGGAGAAGGAATATTTCCGCAAAGTGCTCTTTCCGTTTTTCCAGCCGAGGGCATGTTTGTGATGATTTCTTTACAGATAGGTCCCTGGCAGAAAAACATTCATATCTTTTTACCCATAGCTCCAAATCAGGTGAATCCAAAGCCCACTTCTTTGTTTCGTCGAGCCCATTCCGATGGAATCATTTTCACCATGTTTTGACATTTTGAAAATGACCATTTTGCCCTTGCGCTTAATCAGCCCCCTCCGAGAGAGAACATTTTCCGGTGATTGTTTCCGCGAGCTTCTCGCACTTCTTCCTGGTGATTTCTTCCACCCCAGGCAAGCCACACCCTCCATTTGCATGATTGCAATGCATTGACATGGTTTATTTATTTGAACTTGTTTAAAATATTGCATTAGCTATGTATGATTTGTTCATGGCATTTCTCGGAGTATTGTTTGATCTTGATGTTGCCATGATATTGCCTGGAGTTCTAGGACTTATATTTTGATGATTATGTGGATGACATGTGCCTTTGGATTATTATTGGCTAGTCTTATTTCCATCATGATGCTAGATGATATTATGTTTTCGAGTATGATGTTGGAAATGATGCTTGCATGTGTATCATAGTTGGATAGTTAGTTCTTGATATTTGAGTAGTCATATCGTTCTTGGATTCATCAAGGTAGCAGTGTTACAATATCCTCGGAGTATCTTGGTATGATGTTAAGATGCTTGGATTATTTGTTGGATATGCTATGACTTGGATTATAGTTTGATAGATGGTATCGGTGTATCAGTGAGCACAATTATATTTTTGGGGTTAAATTCCGTCATTAAGTTGGTCAGGTGCCACCGAACCGGGCATTTCTAGTGCAACCACATTTGCCTTTTTGGGAAGGCCCTAATGCGGTCTATTATCGTGCCTCTCGCCGGTGCCTCCAACGAGGGAAGGTTATGCACGGGCGCTACCCTAATAATGTAGGACGGCATAAGCCTTATGTGCCCATAGTTGGTATTGAGATCTCTTGTCCCCATTTGGGACTGTTTTTCTTTTGCCACGACGGTGGCCGTTGGTGCCTTTGGTAGGCACAGGGCCACCGAGGATTGAACCAAAAAGGGGTGTTGGTCAGAGTGGCCGGGAGAGTGTCATGGCAGTAGGTCGGTTTTGTCGGAACGCCGTTGGTCCACCTGAATGGGAGTGCGAGGCCATGGGTGTCACATCCCTAGTTGTGGTATGACTTGGACTAGCTGGTCATGTGTGCATCATGTTTAAATTTCATTTAAATTTGAAATGGGGATTTGTGAAACCCTAAGAATTCATTTCTGGAAATGACCCAGATAAAAATTGCTCCAAAAGGGTCCAAGAAAATGTTCATGTTACTCTCTGAAAATATTGGTCAGAGGTAAAAATCAAACCAATATTTTTAGGAGCTCACAAATATTTATTTTGGCCATTTGGAATTAATGCATAATTATTTGCTTTGGATATATATATATGTTATATAAATAATATATATCCAAAAATTATGCTAGTTGTTGAGGAGCTCTGGAATAATATCACTAGCTCCTACAAAAATTGGCATAAGAAAATAAATTGATTTAGTATTTTTACTAAATCAGAAACAAATGTCAGAAAAATAAAAAAATAAAAAGGAAATGGGAAAAACTTACCTGCGGCCAGCTCCCGTGCTGGCCCAGCACTGTGCGGCCTGGCCGGCCCGGTTGGCCAGCCCAGCCCACCTGCCCGCCCTCCCCTATCGTCTTCCTCCCGCCAGGAGGACGGGCGCGTGCCCGACGCGCGCGCACCGCCGCGCCGCGCCACCTCCTCCCTCCATGCCTGCCTGTCCCTCCGCCGATGCGTCTGGACGACGCCACGCGCCCCCCGGACCCTCTCACTCTCCCCAGTCCTCTCCTCTCCTCTCCCTCCCTTTCTTGCACACGGCCGAGCGCTGCCGTCACCACCGGCCACCGTTGCCGTAGCCACCGCCTCCCCCTCGCCCTCTCCCCGTGCTCAGAACCTCTGCCACGTTGTCGGATACCTCCTTGTCGAGCCACACACCTCCGGACGGCCTCCATCTTCGCCATCGTCGTCTTCTTCACCACCGGCCGCCGTGGATCCCCACCGCCCGCACGTCGCCGTCCGGCCTTCCCGAGCCCGCTTCGAAGCCTGCTATAACCGCTGTGAGCTGTTGCTCCTCCTCCCCCTATCCGTTCTCGCCCTCGCACACCGCAGCCGCATCCCCGCTCGCGCCTGAACACCAGCCGCCGCCGCGAGCTCCGGCTCCCCCAGCTCCTCCCACCTGCCCACCAGATGCGCGAGAGCCCGGGCTACGCCCCGGTGCTCTCAGACGCCATCCCCGTGGCCTGTGGCGCGGACTCCGCCGCGTCCAGAGGTCGCCAGCGGCGAGCCTCGTCGCCTGAGCCCTTCCACGTGGGTCCGACCCATCAGGTGATTAGCTTAGTGCTACTCCCCGCTTATTTAACCCCCTGACACTGACCAGTGGGCCCCAGCGCCACTAATCCAATAATTAGGATAATCTAACCCCCTGTTTAACCCGTGTCACTTACGTGTGGACCCCACACGTCAGGTTTGACCAATCAGCGCTGTTGACTTGCTGACTCAAGCATGATGTAGTGCTGACGCAATTATTTCTTTTCTGGTTTTAAATTAAATCAGGAAATTCCAGAAAATGCTATAAACTTCAAAAATTCATATAAATTCAACCGTAGCTCAGATTGAAATAATTTATATATGAAAAATTATCAGAAAATTTCATCTATCCATCTGTACCAGTTTAATGCATGTCAAACCAACTTATACCTACTATATAAGTGAAACAGTAAAATGGCTTATATAAAGAGCTTATTTTGGAGATGCATTTGAATCTTTGGTTCAAATGGATTTCATCCAAATAAAAGCTAGTTGCATTAGCTCAATCAACATCACATATTCATGCCATGATCATGCATCATATTGTTGCATATGGTTGTGTATTAATTACCGACACCGTTCCTTCTCGATAGGTCGTGCTCCGGAGACCGTTCTAGAGTACTTGTCTGAGGAGCAGTGCCTTCCTTGTTGATCTACCAGGCAAGCAAACCCCCTTGTTCATTCCGATATGATCCCACTCTCTCGCTCCTGCTCTCTTTTACTACATTAGGACAACAGCGAATCAACTGCTACTTCATGCTGCGGTAGTGGAACCCATTCCTCTGCATGACCTGTCATTGCGACAGTAAATAGTTGAAACCCACTAGCATGTGTAGGAGTTGATTGAGCCATGTTGTGTTCCTACCATGCCATGCCTACTATTGGTTAGAGTTGTGTCAGGTATGATTCATTGGGAATGAATTGGAGTGTTATGTTATGTTCTGGTGCTGAGAGTTAAGTGGGTGAACACGATTTGGTAAAGGTAGCGGTGAGAGGCCATGTAGGAGTACATGGTGGGTTGTCTCACTGGAACCGTCCTTAAGCACTGAGTTCTGTGTATGTTGTCCAATGACTAGCTACTACCACACATTGGGCTCCGGGCGCTCCAAGCTCTCTCGACTTATTAACCAACTTGATCTCTGTCCAGGAGTCGCAAATAGTTTCTGGTGTTTGTAGGTAGTGTTAGTAGTCTACCAAGTGGCACCCGACCAGGTGGGCTTGGGACAGACTAGGCACAAGTGGCATGGTGTACCAAGCGTAGATCCATCCGGCGAGGTGGGCTTGGGAACCCTGCACACATTGTTTGGGGCCGTGAGCGACACCCCGGTCGGATCTCCTTGCGGATGGAACCCGAATAGGCTATAAACCTGGTCCAGAGTCTTGTGTGGTTAGTTAGGTGGTGGCCGACTCCCTCGCCAGGCTTCCGCTTGAAGGTTGCCGAGATACATGACGTGTACATGGCGGTAAGTGGCGAGACTTCGGTCTTACTAGTTTACGTGGACTTCGACAAGTAGCTTGTACCTCAGCTACGATCTTGATCGGATGTTGTAGATAGTCAGGCTCCTCAGCCTTTTTCTTTTGTAGTTGTCTGTACTCAGACATGTAATGCTTCCGTTGCTTATATGCTCTGAGTGATGGGTCATGTGACCATTGTTTGTATTTAATGCTATGTGGCTCTTCTGGGCCTTTATCTATATGAGTTTGCGTTATGTTGTGATGCCATGTTGTATAGCACATACTTGGATGTTATGCGTACGTGTAACGTGTATTGCTATGTGTGGGATCCGACAACCTAGTTGTCTATCCTTCGTAGCCTCTCTTATGGGGAAATGTAGTCTAGTGCTTCAATCGAGCCATGGTAGTCCACTATAGCTCGGTTTACCGGAGTCCTGCTAGCCCAGCACTACAGCTCTAGAACACTTAGACTGGCAGGCATGTGATTCACTTCGTTCCTATGTCTGTCCCTTCAGGGAAATGTCATGCGGTGACCTCCGGAGTCCTGATAGCCTGCTAGAGCCGGGGTTCCCCGGAGTCCTGTTAGCCCAGTACTACAGCCCGGATTCACACGCTGCTGACCGACATGCTCGATGTGAATCATGTATGCCTGTCCCCATAGGTAAGTGCCGCTTTGGGTTCATGACTAGCCATGTCGGCCCGGCTTCTCTGACATATGGATGCTAGCGACGCTATCATATACGTGAGCCAAAAGGCGCAAACGGTCCCAGGCCAGTGTAAGGCGACACCCATGGGAATACCGTGCGTGAGGCCGCAAAGTGATATGAGGTGTTACAGGCTAGATCAGTGTGACTTAGAATCGGGGTCCTGACAGCTTTGGTATCAGAGCCTGACTGCCTGTAGGATTTCCAAGCCAACCTGGTCGAAGTTGAGTCTAGAAATTCTTTAGTTATATAAGGGAATTGATTGTGTAAGGGAACGTAAGGCTCTTTTTACTCCTTTTACCTCATGCCTTCTGATCTGAGTCATCCTATCTTTCCTACGGGGTTAAGGAACTAGGCTTCCTCTTCTGTCTATCAGGATCACGTGTTACTACTCCGTAGTCTCTTAGGATTGGTTGATCAGAGTCATATCCTAGTTCGAGTACCTCCGGTGTAGCCTGTTTAGTAATATCTCAGAACCTTGAGTGATGATGTTGAGTATGGTGCTACCCCGTCTTTTGCAGAATGTCTTATTTTGAGCATTTTACTGCCGTTATGATGCCGGAATTGTACCAGGAGTTCGAGAGATACTAATTTCTTGTGCTACCTTATGCATCCTATAGTTGATGCTGAATCCATCCTTGTTTCCTAGGTTTCATTCTTCAGGATGTTGCCGGTTAACCGAAGTTCTGTTGCTCATAGCCGGAACCACGGAGATGGTAGGGATGAGGATCCTCCCGACCAGTCTTTGTTGGCAGAGTTCATGTTAGAGATGGAGAGGAACAAGCATGAGTCTAACCGCTTGTTAGCACGTATCGAGGAGAACACCGCACCCCAGTGCAAAGAGTCAGCGACCATCCATCATTCCATTGAGCCACTCGATGTAGATGACTGGCTTCGTAGTATCACTCACAAGCTGCGATCTGCGAACGTAGCTGAAGGTGACAAGGTCATCTATGGTGCATATCACCTAGAAGGTACTGCTAGTCTTTGGTGGCAAAACTATGAGGCTATGCTTCCAGCTGGTCAGATTCCTACTTGGAGAGATTTCACTGAGGCTTTTCACGAGCATCACATTCCTGAAGCCCTCATCAATCGCAAGAGAGAAGAGTTCTGTAGTTTCAACCAGGGAAAGATGGATGTTGATGCTTACAGTAGAGAGTTTAAGAACCTCACCCGCTATGCTACAGAAGTAGTGTCCACGGACGCCAAGAAGCAGGCTAGGTTCCGGAAGGGTCTCAACCCCAAGTTGCGTCGTGATCTCCACTTGCACCATTGCAATACATTCCAGGATCTTGTGAACAAGGCCATTAATGCGGAGACAGCTCAGCTCACTTACGAGGAGTCTCGTAAGCACACCCGTGATTTGGGTTCTTCCTCCGGATCTAGTTCTCAGAAGCGCCGGATTTGGTTCCGAACTCTGCTCTTCCACCCGGCTACACACTGACGCCATCTTATGTGGCGCCTCACCTAAGTTCAGCCATATGCTCCACCCAGGCCTATTGCTGGACCGCCTGCCAATGCGGGTCCATGTCCTACCTCCAAGATTTGTTACAAGTGCGGAGAGCCAGGCCACATTGCCCGTATTTGCACTCAGACCAGTGTTGCTCCATCCCAGCCCGAGAAGTCTGTTGGCCGTGGTAATAAGCCATCACACAAGATGATCAGTGCTAAGTCAACTCCCACTGAACATGGACGTGTGCATCACGTCTTACCTAAAGACGCTCATGATTGCACGACATGTCATTTTGTGATATGCCCTCCCCACTAATCATTCAAACTCCTGGATCCAAATGGCAAACTTCTAGGATAAGTTATGGCAATGAAATACATGTTGACAAACTTGTATTCCTAGCTTCCTTGATATCTCTTAAGTCTTCAGATATTAACATCATCTTGGGTATGGACTGGATGAAAGCTCATTATGCCAAGATTGATTGTTACACCAGGTCTGTTCAGCTCACACATCCCTCTGGCAAGATAGTCACTGTCTCCACCAGAATTGCAAAGCGTCAGCTTTATTCTCTTAATGACAGCCCTCTTCCAGACCTTGAAGATATCCCGGTAGTCCGTGACTTTCCGGATGTCTGCCCTGAGTTACTGCCAGGTATTCCACCTGACAGGGATGTAGAGTTTGTCATAGATCTTCTCCCAGGAACCGCCCCAATTTCTAGGAGACCTTACAAGATGGCACCCTTAGAACTAGCTGAGCTTAAGAAACAACTCAATGAATCCTTGCAAAAGGGTTTCATCCATCCCAGTTCTTCTCCTTGGGCTTGCCCCGTCCTCTTCGTCAAGAAGAAGGATGGTACGGACCGAATGGTTGTAGATTATCGTCCCGTTAATTTGGTCACGATAAAGAACAAGTATCCGCTCCCCAGGATCAACGATCTGTATGATCAGCTCGCTGGATCCTCAGTCTTTTCCAAGATGGATTTGAGGTTAGGCTATCACCAAATCAAGATCAGAAACGGGGACATTCCTAAGACGGCTTTTGTCACTCGTTATGGCCAGTACGAGTACACCGTCATGTCCTTCGGTCTAACCAATGCTCCAGCTACATTCTCCCGCTTGATGAACTCGATCTTCATGGAGTACTTAGATAATTTCGTCATGGTTTACCTTGATGATATCCTTATTTACTCGAAGAACGAGGAAGAGCATGACGAGCATCTTAGACTTGTGTTAGAGAAACTCAGAGAGCATCGCCTTTATGCCAAGTTCTCCAAGTGCGAATTTTGGTTGCCAGAAGTGACCTACCTAGGCCACGTGATCTCTGGTAAGGGCATTGCTGTCAATCCCGAGAGAGTTCAGGCCGTCCTTGATTGGACTCCACCTGAAACAGTTAAACAAGTTAGGAGTTTCCTTGGTCTAGCGAGTTATTGTCGCCGCTTCATTGAGAACTTCTCCAAAGTGGCCAAACCTCTCACGGAACTTCTCAAGAAAGATAAAAAGTTTGAGTGGTCCCCACTATGTGAGTACAGTTTTCAGGAACTAAAAAGTCGCCTGACTTCTGCTCCCATACTTGTGCCATCGGATTTCACTAAAGACTTTGTTATCTACTGCGACGCCTCACGACAGGGACTAGGTTGCTTTCTTATGCAGGATCGCCATGTGATTGCCTATGCATCTCGATAGTTGCATCCACATGAGGATAATTATCCTACACATGATTTAGAGCTTGCAGCCGTAGTCTATGCACTTAAGACATGGCGACAATACCTTCTTGGTAAACGTTGCGAGATTTACATCGATCACCAGAGTCTCAAGTATATCTTCACCCAACCAGATTAGAACCTTAGGCAAAGACGTTGGTTGGAGTTGATCTCAGATTATGACTTAGGGATTACCTACAACCCAGGCAAGGGCAATGTCATGGCTGATGCGCTATGTCAGAAATCCTATTGCAACAATCTTATGTTGCAGCAGGGCCAACCACTTCTCCATGAGGAATTCTGTAAGCTTAACCTTCACATAGCTCCTCACGGATTCCTTTCTACCTTGGTGGCGAAACCTACTCTTGTGGATCAAATCATCTCTACTCAGAAGCAGGATACGGAATTTCCCGGATCAAGAAAAACATTAACAAGGGAGTTGGTGGTAGTTTCTCTATAGATGATCGAGGTGTTGTTTTCTTTGAGAACCGCTTGGTGGTTCCCAAGAATCAACATCTACGACAACTGATCCTTAAGGAGGCTCATGAATCTCCTCTCACGATTCATCCCGGTAGTACTAAGATGTATCAGGACCTACGCCAGAGGTTCTGGTGGACTAGGATGAAGAGAGAAATCGCTGAGTTCATTGCTAACTATGATGTTTGTCATCACGTTAAAGTAGAACATCAGAGACCTGCTGGCACCCTTCAGCCTTTAGCTATTCCTGAGTGGAAATGGGACAAAGTTAGTATGGACTTCATCACCGGCTTTCCCAGGACCAAGAGAGGGAATAACGCTATCTTCGTAGTCATTGATCGTCTTTCCAAAGTGGCTCAGTTCCTACCTGTTCGGGAGAGTATCACTGCTAGTCAGCTCGCTGACTTATATATTTCTCAAATAGTGTCACTTCATGGTGTTCCACTAGAGATCAATTCAGACCGTGGTAGTCTTTTCACTTCTCATTTCTGGGAGAGTTTCCAAACTACCATGGGCACCCATCTTTCTTTCAGTACCGCTTTCCACCCTCAATCAAGTGGTTAGGTGGAAAGGGTCAACCAAATTCTCAAAGACATGCTTAGAGCTTGTGTTATCTCATTTGGTATGGATTGGGAGAAGTGCCTTCCTTTCGCCGAGTTTGCTTATAACAATAGCTACCAATCCTGTCTCAAGAAAGCTCCTTTTGAGATTCTTATGGACGAAGATGTCGAACACCTTTGAACTGGTCAGAGACCGGTGAAAGACAATTCTTTGGACCGGATATGATCCAGGAGGCAGAAGAGCAAGTTCGCATCATTCGTCAGAATTTAAAAACAACCCAATCTCGTCAAAAGAGCCAGTATGACCGTCGTCATAAGGAAGTGGCTTATGAAATTGGCGGCAAGGCTTACCTTCGGGTTACTCCCTTGAAGGGTACCCATCGTTTCGGTATCAAGGGCAAGTTGGCTCCTCGTTATATTGCTCCCTTTCTCATTCTCGCTAAACGAGGAGAGGTTGCCTACCAGTTGGAACTACCCCCACATCTTTCTCGAGTCCATGATGTCTTCCACGTCTCTCAACTCAGGCGTTGCTACTCGGATCCCATCCACAGAGTGGACCACGAAACGCTTGATCTCCAAGATAACCTCACATATCGAGAGTACCCTATTCGCATTCTTGATCAAGCAGAGCGTGTCACTCGATGTTAGAACATCAAGTTTCTCAAGGTTCAGTGGTCTCATCATTCTGAGAGAGAAGCTACTTGGGAGCGAGAAGATCGTCTTCGACTGGAGTACCCCACCTTCTTTCCGTCAACCCCTGAATCTCGGGACGAGATTCTTTCAAGTGGGGGCGAGTTGTCACATCCCTAGTTGTGGTATGACCAGGACTAGCTGGTCATGTGTGCATCATGTTTAAATTTCATTTAAATTTGAAATGGGGATTTGTGAAACCCTCAGAATTCATTTTTGGAAATGACCCAGATAAAAATTGCTCCAAAAGGGTCCAAGAAAATGTTCATGTTACTCTCTGAAAATATTGGTCGGAGGTAAAAATCAAACCAATATTTTTAGGAGCTCACAAATATTTATTTTGGCCATTTGGAATTAATGCATAATTATTTGCTTTGGATATATATATGTTATATAAATAATATATATCCAAAAATTATGCTAGTTGTTGAGGAGCTCTGGAATAATACCACTAGCACCTACAAAAATTGGCATAAGAAAATAAATTGATTTAATATTTTTACTAAATTAGAAACAAATGTCAGAAAAATAAAAAAATAAAAAGGAAATGGGAAAAAACTTACCTGCGGTCAGCTCCCGTGCTGGCTCAGCACTGTGCGGCCTGGCCGGCCCAGTTGGCCAGCCCAGCCCACCTGCCCCCCCTCCCCTGTCATCTTCCTCCCGCCAGGAGGACGGGCGCGTGCCCGACACGCGCGCACCGCCGCGCCGCGCCACCTCCTCCCTCCTTGCCAGCCTGTCCCTCCACCGATGCGTCTGGACGACGCCACGCGCCCCCCAGACCATCTCACTCTCCCCAGTCCTCTCCTCTCATCTCCCTCGCTATCTCGCTCACGGCCGAGCGCTGCCGTCGCCACCGGCCACCGTTGCCGTAGCCACCGCCTCCCCCTCACCCTCTCCCCGTGCTCAGAACCTCCGCCACGTCGCCGGCTACCTCCTCGTCGAGCCACGCACCTCTGGACGGCCTCCATTGTCGCCACCGTCGTCTTCTTCACTGCCGGTAGCCGTGGATCCCCATCGCCCGCACATCGCCGTCCAGCCTTCCCCGAGCCCGCTTCGAAGCCTGCTGCAACCGCTGTGAGCTACTGCTCCTCCTCCCCCTCTCCGTTCTCGCCCTCGCACACCGCAGCCGCATCCCCGCTCGCGCCCGAACACCGGCCACCGCCTAGAGCTCCGCTCCGGCGAGCTCCGGCTCCCCCAGCTCCTCCCACCTGCCCACCAGATGCGCAAGAGCCCGGGCTATGCCCCGGTGCTCTCAGACGCTGTCCCGGTGGCCTGTGGCGCGGACTCCGCCACATCCAGAGGTCACCAGAGGCAAGCCCCGTCGCCTGAGCCCTGCCACGTGGGTCCGACCCGTCAGGTGATTAGCTTAGTGCTAATCACCGCTTATTTAACCCCCTGACACTGACGAGTGGGCCCCATCGCCACTAATCCAATAATTAGGATAATCTAACCCCCTGTTTAACCTGTGTCACTGACATGTGGACCCCACATGTCAGGTTTGACCAGTCAGCATTGTTGACTTGCTGACGCAAGCATGACGCAGTGCTGACGCAATTATTTCTTTTCTGGTTTTAAATTAAATTAGGTAATTCCAGAAACTGCTATAAACTTCAAAACTTCACATAAATTCAACCGTAACTCAGATTGAAATAATTTATATATGAAAAATTATCAGAAAAATTCAATCTATCCATCTGTACCAATTTCATGCATGTCAAACCAACTTATACCTACTGTATAAGTGAAACACTAAAATGGCTTATATAAAGAGCTTATTTTATAGAAGCATTTGAATCTTTGATTCAAATGGATTTCATCCAAATAAAAGCTAGTTGCATTAGCTCAATCAGCATCACATATTCATGCCATGATCATGCATCATATTGTTGCATATGGTTGTGTATTGATTACCGACACCGTTCCTTCTCGATAGGTCCTACTCCAATGACCATTCTAGAGTACCTGTCTGAGGAGCAGTGCCTTCCTTGTTGCTCTACCAGGCAAGCAAACTCCCTTGTTCATTCCGATATGATCCCACTCTCTCACTCCTGCTCTCTTTTACTGCATTAGGACAACAGCGAATCAACTTCTACTTCATGTTGCGGTAGTTGAACCCATTCCTCTGCATGACCTGTCATTGCCACAGTAAATAGTTGAAACCCACTAGCATGTGTAGGAGTTGATTGAGCCATGTTGTGTTCCTACCATGCCATGCCTGCTATTGGTTAGAGTTGTGTCAGGTCTGATTCATTGGGAATGAATTGGAGTGTTATGTTATGTTCTGGTGCTGAGAGTTAAGTGGGTGAACACGATTTGGTAAAGGTAGCGGTGAGAGGTCATGTAGGAGTACATGGTGGGTTGGCTCACTGGAACCGTCCTTAAGCACTGAGTTCTGTGTATGTTGTCCAATGACTAGCTACTACCACACATTGGGCTCCGGGTGCTCCAAGCTCTCTCGACTTATTAACCAACTTGATCTCTGTCCAGGAGTCGCAAATAGTTTCTGGTGTTTGTAAGTAGTGTTAGTAGTCTACCAAGTGGCACCCGGCCAGGTGGGCTTGGGACAGACTAGGCACAAGTGGCACGGTGTACCAAGCGTAGATCCATCCGGCGAGGTGGGCTTGGGAACCCTACACACATCGTTTGGGGCCGTGAGCGACACCCCGGCCAGATCTCCTTGCGGATGGAACCCGAATAGGCGATAAACCTGGACTAGAGTCTTGTGTGGTTAGTTAGGTCGTGGCCGACTCCCTCACCAGGCTTCCGCTTGAAGGTTGCCGAGATACATGACGTGTACATGACGGTAAGTAGCGAGAGCGTGTGTGAAGAAGTACACCCCTGCAGGGTTATCATGATCTATTCGAATAGTCGTGTCCTTGGTTATGGACTTCTTGGATGCTTACGTGGTACATAGACAACTTGAAGTGGATACTCTAAAATGCTCAAGACAAGTGTGAGTGCTATGGATGGCCTTCTCGTAGGGAGACGGGAATGAATCCATAGTAGAGTATTGATGTGGTGATTAGTGGACTCGTGTGCGCCACCTCAAAAGAGTTACCAGCAGTCGTAGTACAGGATAGCCACTGAGTCAAAGCTGGCTTGCTGCAACTAAACTCCACATTACCTTCTTGATACAAATGCATGTATGATAGGATCTGACGTAAGTCTTGCTGAGTACATTTGTACTCATGTTGCTTTATTTATGTTTTTGCAGCGGAGACTTCGGTCTTACTAGTTTACATGGACTTCGACAAGTAGCTTGTACCTCAGCTACGATCTTGATCGGATGTTGTAGATAGTCAGGCTCCTCAGCCTTTTTCTTTTGTAGTTGTCTGTACTCAGACATGTAATGCTTCCATTGCTTGTATGCTCTGAGTGATGGGTCATGTGACCCTTGTTTGTATTTAATGCTATGTGGCTCTTCTGGGCCTTTATCTATATGAGTTTGCGTTATGTTGTGATGCCATGTTGTACAGCACATACTTGCATGTTATGCGTACGCATAACGTGTATTGCTATGTGTGGGATCCGACAACCTAGTTGTCTATCCTTGGTAGCCTCTCTTATGGGGAAATGTAGTCTAGTGCTTCAATCGAGCCATGGTAGTCCGCTACAGCCCGGTTTACCAGAGTCCTGCTAGTCCAGCACTACTGCTCCGGAACACTTAGACTGTCCAGCATGTGATTCACTTCGTTCCTATGTCTGTCCCTTCGGGGAAATGTCACGCGGTGACCTCCAGAGTCCTGCCTAGCCTGCTACAGCCCGGGTTCCCCGGAGTCCTATTAGCCTAGTGCTACAGCCCGGATCCACACGCTGCTGAACGACATGCTCGATGTGAATCATGTATGCCAGTCCCCATAGGTTAGTGCCGCTTTG
Organism: Triticum dicoccoides; assembly: GCF_002162155.2. Classification (NCBI taxonomy): domain Eukaryota; kingdom Viridiplantae; phylum Streptophyta; class Magnoliopsida; order Poales; family Poaceae; genus Triticum; species Triticum dicoccoides. Next base: position 317,800,588 of record NC_041388.1, read on the forward strand.
GGTTCACGACTAGCCATGTCGGCTCGGGTTCTCTGTCATATGGATACTAGCAACACTATCATATACGTGAGCCAAAAGGCGCAAACGGTCCTGGGCCAGGGTAAGGCGACAACCGTGGGAATACCGTGCGTGAGGCCACAAAGTGATATGAGGTGTTACAGGCTATCGGTTTGACTTAGAATCGGGGTCCTGACAATGGGTTCCGTGGTGTGAGTAAAGTGCACCACCTATGCAGAGTGTGTTTGTTTAAACTATCGATAGCCGCATCCTCGGTCATGGGCATAAGTTCGTACTAGCTCACACCGTTCGATCAAAACTCACGTGACGGAATGACTTATAGGTGATGTATATGTTGATATTGTGAGCTGTAGCAGTTTGGCAGGATGATGATGATAATGTTGGGATGATCTTGAGGATGATCATTCAGTTTGTGATGTGGTCACAAGGTGATCAGGATGTGGTCATGAGGTGGTCATGTGGATGTTCCATTGGTGATCCGTGAATGATCACCGGTTGGTTACGAGGTAACCCATTGAACCAAGTGTGGTTCCATTTTTGATCCATGAGTGATCACCGTTTGGTTTGTATCACGGGGTGATCAAGATGGTACAGTTCTTGGCCGATTAGCCAATATAGATATGGTTATGGAGATCTGAGATGGTGATTTATCAGTATTGTATTAGTTTCATACCATGCTTATTAGTTGCTTCATCATGGTAGTTGTTAGTTAATTAACCTGCTAATGCTATGTTATTGTCTTGCCTTGATGTTTATGGTTGTTGTGAGCTTGCAAGTACATTCAATGTACTGACCTGGCATGTCATGCCAGATTGCAGGTGATGCCATGATTGCTTGATTGCTTGTCAAGGTTGCCGTGCGTGCGAGCTAGATCGTGTCCCAGCCAGAGTCCCTGCAGAGTGGAGTTCACCACCTTCGTCGTTGTTCCGCTGCTAGATGTATTCCGCTTCTACGAGTTGTCCTGTTGCTAGCATAGAGCAAGTGTAGTATCGCAGGCGTAATGTTTTCATGCTGATGTACTTCTTTGTAACATCAGACCCTTGTATTATTATTATTCTTGTAACAAGAGCTTATTTGTTCTATGTCAAGCAGTGTCGTATTCTAGAGACTTCTCCTCGATCTCTAGGCTGGAATATGGGGCGTTCCGGTTTCTCTGAGCTGGGGTGCCACATTCAAATAAGTTTTGGATGTACTAGAATTTAAAAATCAAGATTCTCAATGTTTGAAATTTGTTGCACGAGGAGTAAACATGCACCCAGTGAGACACATGTGTTTTTGCAATCCATTTAGGTGCACTATCACGTGTGCATGTAGCTCAAATTTGATTTTTGCACATTATATCCGTAGAAAATCAATCAATCAATGTACTAAAACGTCTTAATGATCTCTATGATTTTTTTGAAATTAAAATGTCCCTCCTTTGGTAACATGTATGTTCACCACGGGATAATTAATTTAACATGCATCGTAGTTGCGGTAGATTCACGGTGTGTGTGTGGGTGTGTGCATCTGGGGGTGGTGGGTGGCTCGCAGTACACAACAAATTTTGAGCCACCATGTGGGTTGGCCGTTTTGTTAGGCAGGCCGGTGCCACATCAGAGTCATGAAATCGTTATTTAAAACATTACACAACCATGTCATACATAAATGTTTTGGCCACATGCAGTCGATGGTAGTCCTACATGACACTCGATACTCGTGTGTAACACTTTCTGTGGGCCCGCGAGGTCGTCGTCCATCACTTTGACGAACACCCGACAGCGACGTTAATTTGCTAAGCAAGGTAGAATCTTTTTTGTTTGTGTTATGGTGGTATATAGTATGCGTCGAAGAGGTGGGAGGGGACTAGCATATATACTATATGTACGCGTTCATGAACAAGTACACCTCATTTAGTATTGGGACTTTTTGGTTTCCGAGGCACATGCCACATCAAAATTGTGAAATTGGTTATTCAAACATCACACAACACCTTTTTGGGCCACATGCATATATATCCTAGCTAGGACACTCACGTGTGACGCTTCCATCTGTGGGCCCATGAGGCCATCATCGATGCATGCATGCATCACTTTGACCTATATCGGGAGAGGTTAATTAATTTCACCATCAATGAGGATTCTTTTGGGTTACATATATTACGGCAGGAGCATATAGTATGCGGTGAAGAGGGGGGAAGGGGACCATCATATGTAGTACACTTGATATGAACCTCTCTTTGTGTGGGTGCATGGTTTACGGTTTTTGAGGCATGTGGCACATCAAAGTTGTGCATTTTGGGTATTTGAGGGAGTCCTGGATTAGGGGGTCTCCGGGCAGCCGGACTATATCCTTTGGCCGGACTGTTGGACTATGAAGATACAATATTGAAGACTTCGTCCCGTGTCCGGATGGGACTCTCCTTGGCGTGGAAGGCAAGCTTGGAAATATGGATATGTAGATCTCCTCCCTTGTAACCGACTTTATGTAACCCTAGCCCACTTCGGTGTCTATATAAACCGGAGGGTTTAATCCGTAGGACAACACACAATCATACCATAGGCTAGCTTTTAGGATTTAGCCTCTACGATCTCGTGGTATATCAACTCTTGTAATACTCATATCATCAAGAACAATCAAGCAGGACGTAGGGTATTACCTCCATCAAGAGGGCCCGAACCTGGGTAAACATCGTGCCCCCCGCCGGCGCCTCCTGTTACCATCCACCTTAGACGCACAGTTCGGGACCCCCTACCCGAGATCCGCCGGTTTTGACACCGACATTGGTGCTTTAATTGAGAGTTCCACCGTGTCATCATCGTAAGGAGGGATGGCTCGTCTCGTTGTCAAGGACAACATCACCTCTGGGGGAGCCCTGGCTGTAGGACAAACTCTCCGACTAGGCGGCTTCGTCATGACCGCCCGCTCGGCCACTACACCGATGATGACTTGATGACTTCTCAGGTCATCGAAAATAGCCTCCACATCGGCTCAAAATTCACCGAGCTGATGGATCCAATGGAGCTCTCCTCTTTGAATGAGCTCTTGGATTGCATCGCCGCTCTGGGAGTCGCTACGGACTACGATCGGATTGGGCTTAAACCCGACCAAATGGAGATTAACTCTCCGCCGGTCACCCATCAGATAGCGGTGGTGGAGGAGCAATGCGATGATTCTCCCTCTATCCTGAGGACGAACTATATCCGGATTCCTGAGCTCTCCGAGCCGGATACCCTCCCACGGGGGGACATCGCCCTAACCCTGAACCCAGAATCAGGCGGCATACCGAACCTGCGGGGCAACATCCCGGAACCCGAACTTCCAAGATCGGAAACTCCCCCACCCCGGGGTCTCAGATTGGGTCAAGGTCTGGACTTAAATCCACCCACCCACCCAGATACAAACGATCTTTCCCACATTAGGCAAGAGCCCAGGAGACAGTACATCACTGTTGGGCCAGATTCCTCCTTGTAATGAGCAAGGTCAAGGACTGTCGCGACGAAGACGCAATTTCGTTATTTTGCAACAATTGCACAAACAAGGGAATCCTTAACGCCATAAGTCGCCGTGACATAGCACACTTCGCTGACTTGGCATCCATAGTACGGAAGTACTGTGCGATGGAAAGCGCCTGGAAAACCCAAACAAAATTTTGGGATAACCTGGCTCTGACAAAACCCCTAGTCCGAACTAAAAGGGTGCACTCTCATAAGTCTCCCGACTCAATTACATACAAGCAAAAGCCCAGTACAGGGCGTGGAACTGTATTGGAGGGATGGCTTAACGGGTCCTGCAAAATTCATAATACAGCGGATGCCATACCAACACACAGCCTTAGAGCATGTTGGGTACTCCGGCAGGTAGCCAAGAGCGGTGAGGATTTCCTCATCCAAAACACCTCAGAGCACCATCCCGTGGATAACAATACAATATTGACAGTCTTCGAGACCTTCGCCTCAAATAATAGGCATAAGCGAGCACTCCGCAGCCTTGCCGAAGTCTGCCATGTGGCAGCAATAAATCCATGGAGCGACACGACTATCACCTTCAATGCCAGTGACGAACCTAAATTCCGAACAGCCCCAGCACCAGCCGCCTTGGTCCTCAGTCCAATTGTGGACGGCTTTCGGCTCACTAAAGTGCTCATGGATGGTGGCAGCGGATTAAACCTCATTTATGAGGAGACTCTTCAAAAAATGGAAATAGACATAAACCACATTGAGCAAAGCAGCACGACCTTCCGAGGAATCATCCCTAGTCGGGAGGCACTTTGCACTGGGAAAATCACACTAGATGTGGTATTCGGCACTCCGGAGAATTACAGGTCCAAAGAAATTACATTCCAAGTGGCCCCATTCGGTAGCGAATACCCCGCCCTTCTAGGGCGGGAGGCATTCATGATCTTCCAAGCCATACCCCATTATGGGTACATGAAGCTCAAAATGCCCAGGCCCAATGGAATCATCACTCTAGCTAGTGATCCGGACATAGCACTCCGCGCCGAGAACAAAACATCCGCACTGGCCCTCGAGGCATTATCCGAAGCCCTTATGGCAGAGGAATTAACCGCGCTCCGCTCCATAGTGGACAGTGACAACGTGATACTAGACAAAAGATTCAAGTCCACCTCTTTTAAACCAGTGGATGAAATAGTCAAATTCCAAGTCCATCCAACGAACCCCTCAAAAACAGCATCCATTGGAGCACAGTTAAACCCTGCTATAGACGCCGCACTACGGGAGTTCCTGAGCGAGAATTGGGACATATTCGCCTGGCATCCTTGAGACGTGCCAAGAATCCCACGCAGGCTGGCAGAGCATAGCCTTAACATTCTAAAAGGATTCAAGCCGGTCAAGCAGACTCTTCGGCATTTCTCCAAACCCAAGCGACAAGCCATGAGAGAGGAGCTAGCCAAGTTACTGCAGGCCGGATTCATTAGAGAAATAAAGCATCTGGACTGGCTAGCAAACCTGGTGATGGTACCAAAGAAGGAAAAATCCTAGTGCCTATGCGTCGACTTCAAGGACCTTAACAAGGCTTGCCCAAAGGATCCCTTCCCCCTCCCTTGCATCGATCAAATTATCAACACTACCGCAGGACACGACTCATTGTGCTTCCTTGACGCATACTCTGGTTACCACCAAACTAAGATGGCGGAGTCTGATGAAGCCGCAACGGCATTAATCACTCCATATGGCCCCTTCTGTTTTAACACAATGCCCTTCGGGCTCAAAAACGTTGGCGAAACGTACCAGTGCATGATTCAGACATGTTTGGAAAAGCAGATCGGCAAAACAGTGGAGGCATACGTAGACGATGTGGTTGTTAAAACCAGACACGTCGACTCCCTAATAGATGACTTGAGGCTCACGTTCACCAATCTCCGAACATACGACATTAAGCTCAATCCAGAAAAAATGTGTTTTCGTTATTGTCTCCAGTAGAGGAATTGAAGCAAATCCGGCCAAAATCCGAGCTCTGTCGCAGTTGGCTATCCCAACTACCTCAAGCAAATCCAGAAGTTAACGACATGCGTGGCGGCCTTAATCCGCTTTATCTCCCGATTAGGAGAAAAGGCACTCCCCCTTTATCGCCTTCTTCGGCGCACCGAACACTTCGAGTGGACGGACGCAGCAACGGCCGGATTGGAAGAAATAAAAGCCATCCTGGCCACCAACCCAATCTTGGCCGTGCCAAATGTCGGCGAACCAATGCTGTTATATATAGCAGCAACTCACCAAGTTGTAAGCGCAGTGCTCGTCGTCGAACGAGATACGGACGAACATAAATTCCCACTTCAAAAGCCGACATATTATGTATCCACTATCCTCACTCCATGCAAATCACGGTACCCACATTATCAAAAGATAGCATACACGGTATTCATGGCATCCCGGAAATTACGATACTACTTTCAAGAGTGTTCAATTACGATGGCCTCCGAAGTACCACTCAACGACATAATAAACAACCACGATGCCACGGGCCGGATTGCCAAATGGGCTATCGAGCTCCTCCCGTTCAACATAACATATAGACCACGGCGAGCCATTAAGTTCTAAGTACTGGCCGATTTCGTCGCCGAATGGACAGAAGCCGAACTCCCTAAAGAGTATGGCGCGTACTCCAATTGGATCATGCACTTCGACGGCTCTAAAATGTTGGCTGGTCTGGGGGCTGGTGTTGTCCTGACATCCCCCACCGGAGATACAGTGCAATACGTACTCCAAATACTATACACAGACTCCAATAACGCAGCCGAATACGAGGCCCTATTACACGGTCTCCGGATAGCAGTTTCCATGGGCATTCAACGCCTGGTGGTGCGTGGGGACTCAAACCTCGCAATATCTCAAATAAATGGAGACTTCGATGCGAAGGATCCAAAAATGGCGGCATATCACAACGCCGTCCTCAAAATGTCAGCTCGGTCCGAGGGGCTTGAATTCCACCATGTGGCTCGGGAAAACAATCAGGCGGCGGATATCCTCGCCCGTATTGGCGCTAAGCGCGACCCTGTCCCACCCAACATCTTCCTGGAAAAACTGTTTAAGCCATCCATGGTATGGGAGGGGGACACCAGTAACAATCATCCGGACCCGGCCACAACATCAGATGCCGACCACTCTGACACAATCGGAGGTTCTGCCATCGAAATAACACCTTCAGCCCACGTGATAATGGCCGTCATCGCCCCATGGATAGAACCATTCCTGGCCTACCTAACCAGGTAGGAACTACCCGAGGACCAAAATGAGGCATGCTGCATAGTGCGGCGATCTAAACCCTACAAGGTCCATGAGGGAGAGCTTTATAAGAAAAGCACTACCGGAGACCTTCAAAGGTGCATCTCCGAAGAGGAAGGGCGAAAGCTTTTGGTAGAAATCCATGCTGGACTCAGCGGCCATCACGCCGCAGCCCCGGCCCTTGTAAGCAAGGCCTTTCGTACAGGTTTCTTTTGGCCGACGACCCGAGCAGATGCACAGCATCTGGTCCAACATTGCGTCGGTTGCCAGCTTTTTGCAAACCAAAGCCATATGCCGCCTACCGCTCTCCAAACAATCCCAATTACTTGGCCCTTTGAGGTCTAGGGACTTGATATGGTCGGACCCCTTAAAGGGGGAACCCATAAGAAAAAATACTTACTGGTCATGGTGGATAAATTCACCAAATGGATAGAATCCAAACCTGTCAAAACGGCTGAATCCGGACCGGTGATAGACTTCATATCTGGGGTTGTACACCGTTATGGCATCCCCCACAGCATCATCACTGACAACGGCACGAACTTTATAGCCGTCGAGGTGAAACTTTGGTGCAGCAACATGGGCATCAAGCTCGATTATGCTTCTCTCTATCACCCACAAACTAACGGTCAAGTCGAGCGAGCAAATGGTCTTATCATGAGCGGCATTAAACCCAGATTAGTGCGGTCCTTAAAGGAATCCAACACGCACTGGGTAGAGGAGCTCGACTCCGTACTATGGGGGCTGCGGACCACGTCGAATTGCACTACCGGATACACACCGTTTTTTATGGTGTACGGCGCAGAGGCGGTTCTGCCTTGCAACATAATTCATGACTCACCTCGAGTGCGCATGTACGAAGAAAAAGAGGCCGAGCTCGATTGGCAGGACAGTTTGGACGCCCTGGAGGAGGAGCGCGACGTGGCAAAAGCCCGTTCCGCATTCTATCAGCAACAGGCTCGAAGGTATCAAAGCAGAGAAGTACGGGCCAAAACCTATAACGTCGGTGAACTAGTTCTACACCTACCAGACAAGAAAAAGAACAAGCTCAAGCCCAAATGGGAAGGTCCCTTCATTATTGACCAGGTTCTAATCGGTGGAGCGTACCATCTGCGGGATGCATCGGACAATCGACATGAGCCAAACCCATGGAACGCAACTAGACTCCGAAGATTCTATGCCTAGTGCCGGACTCTATGTTCGTCTCCTTACTTCCGTCAATTTTTTGCATATCCATTATCTGTCATTTCTCCCTTTCTCTCTTTTTATTCTCCTCAAGGCCCTAAAAGGCTAAACTTGTGTCTTGGTAACACAATCTTGACGCGCTAACCATGCTCATTATACCCGGGGGCTTCTTATACAGAAGCTTAATCTAACTTTTTTTTGGGATTTATGCCCCACACATGCGTTATTCTTCCGCATGTACCTTTTTTCGCCATTATATGCATCAATATGACTTAAGTTTTGGCCAAGCTGGGTTGCCTGGCTCTTGTATTTGTGCCCTACGTTCCCGTTAATTTGGCTAGGGCATAAGGGGAGCACCTCTACGATTGTTACTGCCGGGTCAGCCGGATGTGTACCTCAGACTGGGTGAAGCCGAAAGCTAGCGTTCTTAAGGGAATATTCGGTCGGTGAACAAAAGATGACTTTTATTTAATTTGTCACATGCCCCCCAGATGTTTATAGCCTGTGTCTCTTTTCGCAGTTCGGACATGCACATTAGGGCATGCGTACCCTGGAAGATGTTTCTTACTACCCATGTAATATAACATAGCTAGTTGGGTACTTGTCTGTTCAAGCACTTATGACCCCTACGCCTGGTTTCCACGCATACCCCGGTTTTTACATAACCGAGTGGGTATTCGAATACACTCCGGACTATCGGGTCCAGAGGTCGAAGCAAAAAGGTCCGCCATGACAAAAGATTTACAATCTGGCTAGGGACATTATTGTAACGCCCTCGATGCGGCTATATCTCCCACGTGTCGAAGCACGACTTAGAGGCATAACCGCATTGAAAGCAATGTCTCAAGTGAGGTAATCTTCACACAACCCATGTAATACATAAGGGAAAGAGATACATAGTTGGCTTACAATCGCCACTTCACACAATTACATGAATAAAGCATTACATCAACCAGATACAATCAAGGTCCGACTACGGAACCAAAATAAAAGAAGACTACCCCAATGCTGCACAGATCCCCGATCGACCCCAACTGGGCTCCACTACTGATCAACTAGAACGAAACAACACAAAGGACAAGGTCTTCATCGAGCTCCTCCTTGAGCTTGGTTGCGTCATCTGCACGGTATCATCGGCACCTGCAAACTGGTTTTGGAAGTATTTGTGAGTCACGGGGACTCAGCAATCTCACACCCTCGCGATCAAGACTATTTAAGCTTGTGGGTAAGGTAAAGGTATGATGTGGAGCTGCAGCAAGCGACTAGCATATATGGTGGCTAACATACGCAAATGAGAGCGGGAAGAGAAGGCAAAGCACGTTCGCACAACTATGATCAAGAAGTGATCCTAGAACAACCTACGTCAAGCATAACTCCAACACCGTGTTCACTTCCCGGACTCCGCCGAAAAGAGACCATCACGGTTATACACGCGGTCGATGCATTTTAATTAAGGTCAACTTCAGGTTTTCTACAATGGGACATTAACAAATTCCCATCTGCCCATAACCGCGGGCACGGCTTTCGAAAGTTCAAATCCCTGCAGGGGTGTCCCAACTTAGCCCATCACAAGCTCTCACGGTCAACGAAGGATATTCCTTCTAGCGGGAAGACCCGATCAGACTCGGAATCCCGGTTACAAGACATTTCGACAATGGTAAAACAAGACCAGCAAAGCCACCCGAATGTGCCGACAAATCCCGATAGGAGCTGCACATATCTCTTTCTCAGGGCACACTGGCTTGTCCAAGGTTCCGGTAGGCCAGCCCGAGTTGCCCCTGGTGGCCACCGGCAGCTGACAGGTTGGACCAACACTCAGAGGAGCACTAGCCCGGGGGTTTAAATAAAGATGACCCTTGAGTCTACAGAACCCAAAGGAAAGAAAAGGCTAGGTGGCGAATGGTAAAACCAATGTTGGGCCTTGCTGGAGGAGTTTTATTCAAGGCGAACTGTCAAGGGGTTCCCATTATAACCCAACCGCGTAAGGAACGCAAAATCCGGGAACATAACACCGATATGACGGAAACTAGGGCGGCAAGAGTGGAACAAAACACCAGGCATAAGGCCGAGCCTTCCACCCTTTACCAAGTATATAGATGCATTAATTAAATAAGAGATATTGTGATATCCCAACAAGTAAACATGTTCCAACAAGGAACAACCTCTCCATGTTCCAACAAGGAACAAACTTCAATCTTCACCTGCAACTAACAACGCTATAAGAGGGGGCTGAGCAAAGCGGTAACATAGCCAATCAACGGTTTGCTAGGACAAGGTGGGTTAGAGGCTTGGTTCAACAATATAGGAGGCATGATAAGCAAGTGGTAGGTATCGCAGCATAGGCATAGCAAAGAGCGAGCAACTAGCAAGCAAAGATAGAAGTGATTTCAAGGGTATGGTCATCTTGCCTAAAATCCCGCAAGGAAGAAGAACAAGTCCATGAAGAAGATAAACGGACGTAGACGAACGGATCCTCACAAATGCAACGTTATTGGAACCAACCCGAAGAAGCAACACCGGAAAGAAGCACACAAGATAGTAAACAACCAACACATGAACATGGTATGATATGCGGGATGCGGTATGCGATGCATATGCATGATTTGCAAAGGAATGATTGGACCTGGCGTCAAATTGTAAATCCAAGAGTGCCACTGGAAAGGTGAGGTGATTTCGGTTGAAATCGATATAAAGATCACCGGAATCGGATGCATGGTTTGGAAATGGCAAGCAAAACAAATATGGCACCGGTCTGCGACAAACAGCAAGTGACCAACTAAATGCATCAAGATAAATATGCTACAGCACTCAAACATGGCAAACAAATACATGGCAGGGATCCACTCAAGATGCTTGACAAAAGATGAACACTGAGCTACGGCTAATACATCCATTAACAGGTTCAAACAAGCATGGCAAAAGTGCAAATGATAACATGTTTCACACTTGGTGAAATTAACACAAGTCTGGAATTTATCATCAGGAAGCACACTTTGGAGCAAGAAAACTATATGCTACAGGAACTTAACATGGCAAATCAAGGCATGGCATGAAGCTACTCAAAGCACTTAACAAAAGTCCCTTATTGACCTTGAGCCAAAAGGGATCGGAAAATACAATTGCAAGCATGTCAACAAGGCAAAAACATAAACAGATCTCAGACTTAGTGAAAAACTGGAGCATGCAAAATAGTTAACGAGTAGGCATGTTTACGAGCTCGATGCACTCACTACAGAGCATGGAATGACAAACTAAGCATACACTCATCAAGAAGACATGACATAGAAGCTAGAAATGGCAAGAACAACAACATAGCATGCACGGATCAATAGCAACATCCTCGGCAAAATCGCTAAGAAGTCAACAATCTGCCAGGATTCACGATATAGCAAAAGTAGAGCTCGATTGACTCAAGCTAGGGTGCTCCATAAATGCAAAAAAATACATGGATGGATAGAGCACCACACTATTAACAAATCTTCCTTGCTGATCATCCTCAAAAGAGGCATGGATCACTAGGAAAACAACATGAACATATGGCATAACGACAAAATCAGGACAAGGACTTAGTGAAATTCTAAGTCCTTGAAATCACCATTACCGATTACGCTACTTTGCAAGATTGTGCTAGTCACCACAAATATCACAAAAATACATGGCAAGAACCTATGTAAAGATGGCATGGCATATAAAAAAACACATGTAGAGCTCAGGATCATAGCATGCACACATTAATCATGGCAAAAATGACAAAATGCCATTTGCTGAAACAGATCTGGAACTTTCACCACATAGCCCTCTTCCAACAGCATTTCAAGCATCAAGATGAGCTCAAATGAAAATGATGCAATGAGATGAAATGATGTACTCGTCGATACGAACATTTTGATACGCTACACGCGCAAATTGGAGCTACGTATGCGGAGTTATAGCATGATGAAAATGTCAAAAAATACTGGGGAGTCGCCGGAAGTCGAGGGTTGACTTTGGCACGGAAGTCGAGGCAGGGCCGGATCTCGTCGGAGAGTCGCCGGAGAGCGGGGAGACAACCGGAGAAGAGGGATCCAGCAAGGGAGCACCTGGATCAGGTGAGGTGGAAGCCGGGGGGACCGGATCCGGCGAGGTCTCGGCGAAGGAGAGGCCCGGCCGGTGGCCGGAGCTTCGGCCAGAGCCGCTATGCGCGGCGGAGCTCCCCGCAGTGGCGCATGCCGGCAAGCTAGGCGGGAGGCGTAGCAGCGGCTATGGATGTGGAGGTGCGGCAGCGGCGAGCTTGCGCGGCGGCGGCGGCGGCGGCGCCGGCCGGTGGTGGAGAAGCGGCAGCG
>NC_041388.1:317813521-317817119 GCF_002162155.2 Triticum dicoccoides
AGCGGCAGCGGCGAGCGGCGGAGCAGGGCAGAGGCGGCGGCAGAGATCTGGCGGAAACCGCGGCAGGCGGCGGCGCTCGGAGGCGGTCGGGAGTGCGGGTGGCTCGGGCGGCCGCGGGTGACGAGCAGGCCGTGCGGGCCGGCTACGGGCGCGGAGGAGAGAGAGGGAGGAGGCCGGCTAACATGGTGGCACGCTGTTGGAGGAGAGCGGTGGTGGGGCGACGTGGCATCTCCTGATTCGCCGGAGTAAGGTGGAGGTTGGACGCGTCCGGCGGGCGCGGACATGTCCGGCGGCGCGGGGAGGTGGAAGACTAGGGGTTCATCCGTGAAAATGAAGGGGGTGCACATATTTATAGGTAGAGGGAGCTAGGAGAGTCCAAATGAGGTGCAGTTTTCGGCCACGCGATCTTGATCGATCGACCGAGACGATGGAGAGGGTTTAGGTGGGTTTTGGGCCACTTTGGAAGGGTGTTGGGCTGCAACACTCACGAGGCCTTTTCGGTCCCTCGGTTAACCGTTGGAGTATCAAACGAAGTCCAAATGACATGAAACTTGACAGGCGGTCTACCGGTAGTAAACCAAGGCCGCATGGAAAGTCTCGGTCCAATCAGAAAACGTTTAACACCCGCACACAAAAAGAGGTAGAAAGGGACACCGGGTGACATAGGAGCGCCGGATTGCAAAACGGACAACGGGGAAAATGCTCGGATGCATGAGACGAACATGTATGCAAATGAAAGGCACATGATGACATGATATGCAATGCATGACATGCAAGCAATGACAAGGCAACAACAACAAATAACTGGAGGACACCTGGCACATCAGACTCGGGGCGTTACAATTATATATGTCACTTGAAGTACACAGTCACTGAGATTGATTAAATTCTTCTTCTATACCATCCAACAGGCTGTCTAGCCTACAATCCTATTGGGAATACTTTGCGGCTAATTCTACCTGGTCATACACCAAACTGACGGGGATCTCTTTCCCATCGGGCCCCACAGGTCCGACCTCGGCCATGTGGTTTGGGTCAGCTTTGGTATATCGCGTCTTCACCATAGCCCAGGCATCCCTTGCACCTTGTCGTCAGGCTGATATCTTCCATAATCGAAAGCGCCGCCGCGATCCCTTGAGCTTCTCTATAAGCTCCCCCATGCCTCCTGGCGGGGACACGGAAGGCATTTGGAAGTAATAAGTAGATGATTGGTTGCTAGAGTGACAGAAGCTTAAACCCTAGTTTATGCGTTGCTTCGTAAGGGGCTGATTTGGATCCATATGTTTCATGCTATGGTTAGGTTTACCTTAATACTTTTGTTGTACTTGCAGATGCTTGCAATAGAGGTTAATTATAAGTGGGATGTTTGTTCAAGTAAGAACAGCACCCAAGCACCGGTCCACCCACATATCAAATTATCAAAGTACCGAACGTGAATCATATGAAAGTGATGAAAACTAGCTTGGCAATATTCCCATGTGTCCTCGGGAGCGCTTTTCCTTATATAAGAGTTTGTCCAGGCTTGTCCTTTGCTACAAAAAGGATTGGGCCACCTTGCTGCACTTTATTTACTTTTGTTACTTGTTGCTCGTTACAAATTATCTCATTATAAAACTATCTGTTACCACTTATTTCAGTACTTGACGAGAATACCTTGCTGAAAAACCGTTTATCATTTCCTTCTGCTCCTCGTTGGGTTCGACACTCTTACTTGTCGAAAGGACTACGATAGATCCCCTATACTTGTGGGTCATCAGCCGGCCATGTTGGAATGGATTTTTCCGAGCGCGCTCCGATGGATACTCGCCGTGGGAGGATGGTGTGGGTTGGATCTAAGAATCCCCGTCCCTTTAATAGACAGTTTATTTACATGGCTAGGGGGCGAATGTAAAAATGCCCTGGCTCCTCACATTCGCTCGACACGTGGAAGATAACCCTTATTGGGCACAGAAGCCAGGAAGTGCAACATTTATGGAGAGCCGGACACTACTCAGCAGATATTCAGAATTTGGAGAAGAACCCGCCTTGCAATGCCAAAAACAATCTGCGTGCCGGACTCATCGTCATTGAAGCCTGGTTCGAGGGCTGTTGAGGGAGTCCTGGATTAGGAGGTCTCCAGACAGCCGGACTATATCCTTTGGCCGGACTATTGGACTATGAAGATACAAGATTGAAGACTTTGTCCTGTGTCCGGATGGGACTCTCCTTGGCGTGGAAGGCAAGCTTGGCAATACGGATATGTAGATCTCCTCCCTTGTAACCGGTTTTGTGTAACCCTAGCCCCCTCCGGTGTCTATATAAACCGGAGGGTTTAGTTCATAGGACAACACACAATCATACCATAGGCTAGCTTTTAGGGTTTAGCCTCTACGATCTCGTGGTAGATCAACTCTTGTAATACTCATATCATCAAGAACAATCAAGCAGGACATAGGGTATTATCTCCATCAAGAGGGCCCGAACCTGGGTAAACATCGTGCCCCCCGCCTCCTGTTACCATCCACCTTAGACGCACAGTTCGGGACCCCCTACCCGAGATCCGCCGGTTTTGACACCGACAATATTCAACATATATATGTTTGGCCCACATGCAAAGCGGTGGTGGTTGTCCTCTCGCACCCACTTAAGCGGTTATCAGTGATATCGAGGCTTTCCATTTATGGGCCTGCTTGGTCCATCACTACTTTTTGCCTGACAACAAGAGAGGTTAATTTGACTTAGGAGGGGATTATTATTTTTGCTCTGGGATGACATGCATGATACAGCTTGAGCACACACACATGAATGTGTATGCATGAATCCCTCCCATCGAGTCGAAGAGGCTAATACAACGACACATCATGAACCGATCTCGCTCTGTGTGGGGAGCTAGTGTACGATTTTTGGCACACACGCGAAATCAATGTTGTGTATTCAAACATGCATGCACGCATCACCTCCATACATATGCATGTAGTGGTTGCCTTCGAATGGTACACTCCCTCACGTGGTTATCGGCGAGAAGCCTATATATTCGTGGGCCCGTGTGGGCATCCATGATCACCTGACCAACAACAAGATAGGTTACCATGGCGGATTCTTCATTTGGTTTGTGTTATCATATTATAGGTCATGGTGAGATTCAGACCTAATTAAGTTTGAGCGCATATACTATGCACGCATGCACGCATGAATCCCCGTCATTGGCTTCAAGTGTGGTGTAACATGCATATGCATTGTCAACCCAACCCTCACTCAGTCTGGGGATTTGTAGTTCGAAATCACGGTGCCACATCAAAGTTGTTCCATTGTTACTCAAAAACACACCTCTCCATACATATGTTTGGGCCACACGCATGCAGTGGTTGTCTTCGGGGACTAGCTATTTGCGTGATTTTTGGCGAGCTAGCCCATCTCCGGGGTCGCATGGATGGCCATCACTTTGACCAACAACAAGAGAAAGGTTGTACGACCAAGGTGGATAATTCTTGGTCCGTTTCATGATCCATCTTGGTGAGATATATGCCTCGCTGGCCCGCCGACTGAAAGTGTGTGTGTGGGGGGGTTGCTACTTCACACTTTGCTAGGTACCTCGGTTGGGGGCCATGCATTCATAGCT
>NC_041388.1:317817848-317847742 GCF_002162155.2 Triticum dicoccoides
TACTTTGCACTTTGCTAGGTGAATCAACCTCGGGTGGGGGATGCATTCATATCTTAGGATTCCCTTCGCGACGACACGAGGGAGGAGGGGGGCTGCTAGCTACTTCGCACTTTGCTAGGTGAACCTCGGTTGGAGGGGAGGGGGCATGCATTTATAGCTTAGGATTCCCTTCGTGCCGACATGAGGGGGGGTGGGGGCAAGAAATACAGTGCGCTTTGCGAGAGAGGTGCCACATCGAAGTTGCATTTGGTATTTGAAAATCAAACCACCCTTTTGATACATAAATTTGGTCCACATGCAAGTGTGTTCGTGTTCTGACCCTCTCCCGCGTCATTTTTCGCCAAATTTATGAACATTAGATAAGTCGGATGACACAATAGACACGGTTCACTCAAACTAACCGTGTGCCACGCCGGTGCACCTGTCATGCACACATCCGCATAGTACATTGGGCTCCACGAGGCTCACCCTCTCAAAAATATCTGCCCGCCTCGAGGGTTTTTCTGTTTCATCACACATGGTTGTTATCTCTGGACCGTGTGCGATCTTTCTTGTTCCCAATCCCGCCTGCATCCCTAGAAAATATCTGCCTACCTCGAGGTTTTTTCTATTTCATAACACATGGTTGGTATCTCCGGACCGTGTGCGATGCACTATCATCAAAATTTTCAGTAGCCCGTCATTTCAATCCAACATAGTAAAATTTTTAGTACCCGCGTCAGTTCCTCAAACATCCCCCCCTCCACACACACACACACAGACACACACACCAAAACCTCCTCGGGTGAGCACGCACACACACACACCCCTCCCTCGCTAGAAGCCCTAGCAAGGTCCTCGCCGCCGCTGCCGCCGCCGCAAGGCCTCCATTGTCAACATCTACCGGTTTGCCCATGTATCTTACCCACCGATTTCCATACACAGGCTGCCCTGAGTTTCTTATATGACGCCTGCCAAACACTCCCATTCCCATAAATCCCCATCCCCCACTACAGAGCGTAGCAGCCTAAGCCCGGCTACGCTTCCCGTGGAGCTCGAGGAGCGACTGGCCCAAAAGAGGTGTATAGCGGTCTCTTCCCCCAACATCGTCGAGGAAGCTGATGACCATTACTAGCGGCAGGCACTCAAGCAGCGGGCTAGAGTATGCGGGCATGTCTCGTCCGCCGGCTACGACATCGAGGTCATCGACAGCGACGGCTTGAGGCGGTCTATGTCATAGGTTAAGTGGCCCACCCCAACCCCTCGGGTTCAACCACCATCGATCTCATCCATGGCCCCGTCACTGATCTCCTCTCGCTCGCTATTAACAATTTGCCATTGTACATCGCCATTGAACCCCTTTTGTCATTTCTGAAGGACACGTTCTGCGATGCTGGCTTGGAATCCATACCTTCCAAGTCAGACCTCATCGATGGCGAGCACGAGGAGGGCACCCTCTCCAGCTCTTCCAAGGGGAAAGAGCCCATCTTCTCTTCCAAGGGGAAAGTGCCCGTCTGCGACATCAGGGAGGGCATCCTACAACCATGCTCTTCCAAGGGGAAGGAGCCCATCTGCGATAACATGGAGGGCATCCAGGGTCTATGCTCTTTCCAGGGAATGAGCCCATCTGTGACAAGTGAGGAAACCCATGATTTGTTTTGATGTGCCTCTTCACAAGGGGAAACCCATGATTTGTTTTGTCGAGTCCCTTTTGTAGTGTAGTGAGAATATGTCCAGTTTTAATTGCTACATCTGGTTGTTTGGAGTATGCGTTGTTTATTTCAGTTGTTCACAATGTGATGCTCTATATGTGCAATTATTTACTATGTAGTACATTTCATCAATCCAGTTTTAAACATACCGATAGGAATGCATATAGTTGCTTGCTGTTAAGCCTGTTATAGCTAGCATATGCCTATTTTAAAGTTTTTTGATTGTTCGGTTGTTTGTAGTTAGCATATGTCCTGTTTCAAATGCTATCTTTGGTTGTTCATAGTATGATTTGTTTATTCCAGTTATTCACAACGTGATGTTCTATATGTGCAAGTATGAACTGTTGTGCTTAACTTGCTTTTCGATGTACCTACACATGACAATTTTGGGAACGACTGATGTTTTCCATCGAGGTTAGTTTCATCCCACGGCTTATATCTGCTCACTGTTCAGGATATCGGTAGCTCGTACCATATAGGACGACAACTAATAAGGGACTAGTCGGTGAATCAGACTTTTAACTGAATATATCTGCAACCCATTTATCGTTAGGTTAACTAGGGCCATATGTAATATATCTGAGGCTACATAGCAACATGCACTGTATTTAGTGTCTAAATATGCAATCCTAGGCTACACAACAACAAGGAAGAGTGTGACATTAATGTTCTAATGATGTCTAGATATACGTAGAAGAGTACCAGCAGCAGCAACAACAACAACAACAACACAACCCTGTTTGGATACTCAACTTAGCTAGAGGTTAGAGTTAGTTTCTAGCTCATTGCTAACCCTGAAGTAAGTCCATCCAAAGAGTTGTTTGGATGGCAGGGTTAGATTGACAATAAATGCACTAGGAGAACAAGCTCCAATTAACACCTCTTGGGTTGGATAGTTTTTTTGGGTGGGTTATAGATGCAACTAGCTCAAACTAGCCCTCATGTTTAGATATACTTTAGGGCTATTTGAGCCCGAACTAGCTTAAACTAATTGTGACCCCTGGATACAGTAGCAGTTAATCAGCCAATAATTTGTAAGAATGCACTAAACTCCTTCTGGCCCATAATATAAGATGTTAATTCATCTAATATGTGAGTATATTGGATGTTATAAGATAATCCCTCCATTCCTAAATATTTGTATTTTTAGAGATTTCAAATGGACTACCACATACAGATGTATATAGACATATTATAAAAGAGTGTTGTGCTACATCATTGTGCAATTGTTGTTTAGCTTCTAATATTAACTTGGTGCTTTTAGGTACATATGTCATTGGTAAAGATCCGCGCTTTGACCCTTTCTATGTATGGGGCAATGAGATATCGATGAACCAACATCAAGTGAGGAAGCTGATAAAGATTGTTAGTAAAATGGGTCCAAAGATGGCAATTAAACTATTTGTTTACACTTTATCCAAGACAACAGCGAATTGCAGGATGGTAAGTAAGAACTCTACAGCCTTCTTTTTACTGCCTATAATGAGTTGTGTTAGATGACAATGTCTAAATCTTTTTCCTTTGAAGTGGTTGCCAAAGCAGTTTACTCAAGATTACCTCTCAAACTACATGATTGGTGGGCATGCAAAGGTTAAAGTATTTCTACCAGAACACAATGATTATCTAGATGTTTTCATGAAGACCGTGAAGGATGGGCGGTCGGTCAACAAAAGGGGTTGGACTAGAGTCGTGCGTGCCTTCTACATGGAGGAGGGCACAATATGGGCATTCCGCTTCACCTTGTTCAGCAACCAGAATATTTTTCGCCTCTTTCTTTACCGTCTTTAATAGTACAAGTATACAACTATGGTTCATCATTCTTTATTTGGTTCTTATGTAATTCTTGAATATATGTACCTATTAATCGAATAATGAATTGATTGTTTGAACCTGATGGGTACGAATAAAGATGTAGCATACATTGAAATTCAAATTCAAATTCAAATCCAAATCCAGTACAATTTGGAAAAGCAGCAATTAAATTAGGGTGAAATTACGCTCTCCAGGTTGTTACGGCACACACGGTTGGTAAAACACAAACGTTTGTGATATGCACCATAATCTGAGACGGTTCACAGAGAGGAAACGTGTGCAAGGATGCACACAGTTGCCATTTGCAAACCATGTGCAATGTTAGGCAATATCACAAACGGTGCGGGAAAACTAAGCGTTTGTGTTAGTTGCCTTATCATACACGATTCGCACCCATGAACTGTTTCTGATGAAGTATGCATCATAAATGTTGCACCACAGGATAGCATGTGCGATCGTTGTCGTGTATGATGATGTTACGATGGTCTGATGTTTCATAATCCTGTCCGACACTCGTACTTTAGCTAATCTTCTTAACGGTGAACCGTTTGTGATGGGCCGCGCATCATACACGTTCTATAGGTGAACCATTTGTGATGGGTCGCGCATCATAAACGTAGCACCACAGAATACCGACTGCGATGGCAATGCGAGCAGAAATGAGTAGGAGTACTGTAGGGGCCCTATCCCCGACGGTTTCTGGGTCATGTGGGGAGGACCCCCCTATCGCCCACACTCACTTGGTGACGGTTCCAAATGTCGTCGCGGAAAGGGGTTAAAACCGTTTTGTTTCAGATCGACACGCACCAGTGTATAGGTCATTTGGGGGCTTCCTGCTCTATGAGCATAGCTTTTATAACCCTCTTGATCGGCTTTTATGCCATGTTATAGGTCATTTGGGGGCTTCCTGCTGTATGAGCATAGCTTCATAACCCTCTTGATCGGCTTTTCATGCCATTGGTCGCTTGGGGGCTTCTCTCTGAGTATAGCTTCACAACCCATTTTGACCGGATTTTATGCCATAACTGAGTTAAACCTGCCTGTTTGTAACTTGCTACTCCGCCAGTTGATCCGCCATGCTTTTGACAGTCAATCTTTCCCATAAGAACCTGAACTCATCAAAGTTAAATGACGGCTTATGTCACATGAGGGCCGGCTTATAGTGAGCTAGGATAAACTCACCCGTCTGCTGTAGTCTCTCCGCTATGTGACCTGTTCGTACTCATAACAGTCAATATTTTTTATAAGACCCTGAACTAGTTAAGGTTTACGGATTTATGTCACGTCAGAGCCGGCTTACAGGATAAAAGGATTTTCATGCCAAGCTCTTTGAAGCAAAAAAATTGAGTTTTTCCAAAAACTAATCTATTTTGATCGTGCCTTGCAAGCCCACTTAATAAATATTTGAGTTATGAATACTCTATATTTTTGTTTTGCAGAAACCTTTCAGGTGAGAGGTCACTGGGTCATATTGATACGGGTTATATTGCTCTACATTGAGTTTATTGCGGTTATAAGTCACCAAAGTTATCTTGTCATAGTCTGGTTATGATTAGAAGCGGCCAGTTTATGGATTAAAGACTCTTTGACGGATTATATAAGCCACCAAAGTCCTTTGGTAATATTGCAAGAATAGTCGTGTCCGATAAGATCACAGAAGTTTAAGCTGTTGAAGCATAAGTTGATAAGAATATGCACGAAGGCATGGCAGAACAGACAATTGTTTTTTGTCTACCTATTACAAGGCTTCAGCTGAGCCCAAAAGTTGTTTCACCAAGTGTTTTTGGAGTTAAATTACACTGTTGAGCTGGTGTCAGTGCCATCCGGGTTTTGGCCTGGCGGGTTATTGTCATCTTGGCGCCTTGAGCTTGAAGCCCCCAAATCATCATGTGCCGGCTCTTTGTTGATAACCATAGGATGTTCACTGATGTCCAATCGATGTTGGTTAAAGATTCAAAAGTTGCTTCATCGTTAAGTATAACAGAAGGATCGAGATCAGGAGCGAAGGTATGCTTACACCTTGGCGCAGTAAGGTCTACAACATCATGGGATAGGGGCTTAACCTTAGCATTTTTTCTATCATAAGACAACTGGTACTTGCCCAAGTCCAGCTCCTGCGTAAGCTTACGCGCCAAAGGCCGCATCTCTCTGACGCATCTGTTGAAGTCTTCCTCTTCGAAGATCGACCCATCACCTTTAAACTCTGGACACCCAGTAGCCATTTCTTTCGGGTCTATGTCTGATTGCCAAGCTTTGGCCTGGCTTAAAGCAACAATGGCTCCTGCTCGGGTGGCTGCTCCGGCGGCTGATAATTTTAACTCTTCAATTTGAGGCGGCACCGCTAAAAGCTGATCTACAACGGTCTTGATAAGGGTTGGAGGTTTTTTGCCACTGGAAAAGGCCACAAGACTGCGCAGAGTTCCAATGTATAATTGCACAGTCAGTGAATAAACCGCCTTCAACTTTAACATCATATTTGGCCCAAGAGTAGCGCTTCTGGGGCATGTTCAGATTTTTGCACAAGAGTCGCTAGGTGGGTTAGAGATCATATATATTGTGAGTCGCCAGGCGAGTTAAAGAATTTGACAAACAGATAATGAGTTACATATTACACTAACCAAAGATGGGGGCTGTCATATGAGAGATATGTTGCTTTAAGCCGGATAACTCTTCAGTCACCAGCTTAAGCTGAGCCTCAGCATCTTCTGCCCTCTTCAGAAGATTAGCCTTCCCAGTTTCCAAGGCAGCTCTTTCATCATCAAATTTAGCCTTGATCTTCTCAATATATTCTCATGAGGATTTCAGGCCTAATTCAGCCTTGGCGCATTCACTTTGCTACGTCTCCAAACTTTTTTTCAATTTGGCGATGTTTAACTCGCCCACAACCAATGCTTCCTGCAAAGGGTGGCACACAATGTTATGATGGTTAAGTTCATAATCAACAATGTTATTCAAGTCCCAAGCACATTGCGAGTAGTACACTTGGCACTTGGGGGCTAATGTAAGTCATTTCAGTTTATAAGACCTGGCTCATCTTATTAGGATAAGCTCGCCCTTGGAGACTACAGACTTGGTTCTCACAGATGATTATAAGACCCGGCTCATCTTATCAAGATAAGCCGGCCCTTGGAGGCTACTTATTTGGTTATTAACAATGACTTAAATACCCGACTCATCTTGTCAAGATAAGCTGGCCCTTGGGGGCTACATACTGGAAATTTTCACACAAGTCTAAAGCACACTCATTATCATTCCTATACTTAAGACTGGGGGGCTAGTATGGATATATATATATATATATGTGTGTGTGTGTGTGTGTGTATGCAAGACTAAAGAGTAGTTGGATATCTTCATACCTAATATTTTTGCTTCATCAATTGAACTAACCCGGCCTCCATGTCCCGGCTCATGTAAAGGCTGCTTAAACACCCGGATACACCTCAATTGCATTGAATGAGGAGTAGTTCTCCATATCAAATTTGGCCTTGCCCTTCTCCAATGAGGGTATTTCTTCCTTAGTTGAGTGCTTGGTTAGCACTCTGGAGACCCCGGGCACCTTAAAGGCTGACCCGATAATAGTGATGTCGTCAACATCAGCAGCAGTAGGGCTCTTGTCAGTTGACTTGGTAGGAGTGGGTGGCTTAGGACTTGGCGGGTCATGGCTGGCGGCCGAGTTAATCTTAGTGTCCATTGGTTCAAAGACGGCAGTGTGAGTTTGCGGTGGTGGATCATTAATAGGTTCTTTGGGGTCTTGGATGGGGGCCTTAGGGATTTCCATCGTTTGCTTCTCCGGTTACTTCGTGGGCTTTGGAAGAATCGGCCACCTTCTGTTTCTTTCCAGTATTGACCTTGGCCCTATGAAAAAAATAGCAAGGATTATGAGTATATCACCACAAGTCCTTTATCAATAAATGGAAGTACTTACCCATGGGCAATAATGAAGATAGGGATCTGGGTTCCACTTGAGTCGCCATATGATGGTGGTGTTCCCTGATAGTTTGAATTAGAAGGAGTAAGAGGCTGATGCATGAGACTGGCCTTTGGAAGGGATAGAGTTGGACTATGAGGCACCTCATTACGATGCTTGCGAGGAGCCAGCGTGTTGGATAAGTTGGGCATAAGATCTTAAGAGCCGCCGCTCTAGGTTAGGCGCTTGGACTCATGCTGTTGTGTCTTCAAAAGAAAATTGGGGTCAAAATGAGCAAGAGGATGAGAAAATCTTACTTTCCAGATGATCTGCCGTGTTTTCTTTCTTGGCAAAGGTTCTGAGCCGGAGGAGATAGGAATTACCTCTGCTGCATCGGCGTGGCTCTTCTCCGCTTCTTCCTGAGGGGAATCAGCATCTATAAGTTGCATAAAGAAAAGACCAAGGGAGTCAAGTTCTACCTCCGACTCATCTAGCTCAAATAACTCTTTGGCTATCTACTTCTTGGGGCGACTCGGAGCTCGAGTCTTCACGGCCTTCATTTTCTTAAGTGGTACAACAATTTTTATCTTCTTCTTCTTCAAGAAGGCACAACCAACCTGCATATATTTATAAACATTTTGACAATGGTTCAAAAGGAGTAAGAGTATGAAGGATGAATGAGTGAGGAGAAAGTCTTAATATGAGTACTTACAGGAGGTGCCGGGTTAAGAGTGCAAAAGGGGTTCATCCCCGCCTTATTGCAGTTCTCTTGAGGCCCTCCAAGCAACGACTTGACCATTTCATTAACCTCTTTGTCCGTCAAAGGTTTCTGGTTGTAACGTTGTAGGTCCTTCACATCACCAGTATACTCACACATTAAGCCGCCGCGCCGGCTCAAAGGCAACATCCTCCAAGAAACCCAGCAGTGGAGCAGATCGACTCTAGATATGCCATTAGCGATTAAAGCCCTTATCTTTGAAAAAGTTGGCGCATATTGTGGGCGCTCTGCAGCAGTAAGTCGGCCTAGGAGCTTGGTGTTGGTGTTGAGATGCTAGGGGCGGTAACCCGGCAGGGGGTTCTCTTCAGTTGGGGCAGTGTTTTTGCAGTAAGACCAAGTACGATTCAAACCCTTGGGGTGGCTTGGTAGAACGGCTGAGGGGAAGGTCACATATCTTCGCCACTCAATGGAAACACTGTTGGCTATTTATGTGGCTTTCAACCAAAGGAAATTATATGTATGTATTGTGTATTTTGTGATTGCTGCTAAATCTTATACACTTTGGAATTAGAATTTTTGCCATGAAACTCCTTGGTGGAGGAAAAATATTATAGTTATAGAACAATCTATATGCAACTTGAATGTGAAGGGATTTAATTTCCAGTTCAATCTTGGAACCCATTATCCGTAAAATACTATTTTGAAAAGGAAGAGTGGAAATATTGCTTGATGGTAAAATTAGTGCATTATGGAATTTCATTCAATGGTCTATTCTTTCTTGATGGTCCATTGGAAGTTAGCAACCCAAATTGTTATTTGGGGAAGGCAACTCCATAGAGAGGAATGCTGGTAATAGAAACACATGCTTGGAATTTATTATTTTTGTCATGGACATCATGTTACTGAATCAAGTGGCTTACTAATTCTGGAATTCAAAATTTTAGTGGGAGGAATTTGGTTTTGTAAAGCACATACATAATGTGTATTTGACTTGCACGCCTTTTCTTAAGGTGTAAAGAGATAAAAAAAAGTTTCTCATTTTTATTCTTTTGGTACTTATGTTTTTTTGGAGACCCCCACTAGAGGTCAGATTATTTATTTTATCTCATTCACCATTGACTCTTGACCGCACTTGATATGGTTATGTTTATCTTTCAAATACAAATCTTGTAGTGAAGTGGAAAATCAGTTGATTAAAGAGTTTTGAAGTTTTAGCAACTGATTAGTGGGGGAAGTACACTTCAGGTATGTATATCAGTTGAATATGTAAAGAGCATGTAACTTCATTCACCGTTGTAATACTCTTGTATACTTCACAATTGAATGGAGGAACTGAATATCCTTGATACTCCCTTGTTTTTCTTTGGAGGAAGCATTACATATTATGTCCATATCATTTTTCATCTAGCACAGTCACTCCATATGGTTTGTAGACTGGAAAGAAGTATTTTATTTTGGCCAGAAATTCTCAACTACTACAAAGCACACACCATGAATTTATCAATTATTGTTCCAATGGATCAAGGGTATGTTTCTTTGATCTGGAAAGCAAAACTAGTGGAAAGTGGGAGCACAATATTTTAATGGATAATGGTGGAATTATTGTCAATCATACTAGAATATATTCTTGACCCCAAAGGAAATTACAAGCGAAACTCCTGACACTAGCATGCTTAGGATAAGTGGGAGAAATTAACTTGGAATATCATGTTAGATAATCATCGTGTGTGTTTGGGGGAAGTCACTCTAATATTTTAGAGGAATAACTAAAGTCTCTTAATAGGAAGGTTTAAATTTTTCATGAACGCATGCTATGGGTGGAAGAAATGCGGGAAGGAAGAAACTCAATGAGGAACAATAAAGTTTGGGAATTTATTATCTCACCAAACAACCGCAAGCCCATTGTTCATAAGTTTTTTTGTTGTTTTTCGTTTTAGAAGGAATTTGGTTCAATAGGAATATTATAATGCCACTCTTGTTATTCGATTCCTTACACAACGGAAAAAATATATTTTTGTGGAAACTCTTCCTCCAGAATTTAGGGAAAGAGGGGATAAAGACATGGTTTGCTGATTCAAAATATTAATGTATGGTCTTATAACAAGCTTCACATCAATGGAAAAGCAGGTCATATGGTTTTCTAAATGAATCAAAGCGGTCATTTACAAATGTAACTATAAACTATTTTGCATTACTATTATATATGCTAACGGTATTTTTCTTTGTTTGTTTGCAATGATAATTTTACATTGATGGAAGTGAAAGCTTGGTTATCTTATAATTTCCAAATGAAAGGCATGTTTGAAACTTCCGATTTTTGGGAGAGGAAATACATAGGAAGTGTTGTGATACATTTTTCTATGGAAAATTGCAAACCTGTTAAAATACCTTGATAAGGGAAATCATACTCAATGAGGAATTATGTTTGAACTCATGAGGAAAAAGGGGATACTAAATGGTATTGGAATTTGTATATATTTTCATTATACTATCAACCTTAGCTACCGAATGTATTGTTGCATTCAAGCGGTGGAAGGAAATATGTGTCGCTAAGGGAATCTCACACATCATATATGATCGTGGAATGTGCATCACAACCTGTCACTTATTTTGAAGTTTATGGTTAAAAGTAAACACATTGAGGAAGTTACCATTGTATACACGAGGTGTGGAATGACTAAACTCGGGTACGTATATTTCATTTATTTGTATAATAATACTAATATAGTGCAGGTTCACTGACTATAGTCAGGAACTCTTTTCAAAACATGTTTACACATGGAACTTCATTTATTGATTGATATGTTTCAGCCAAGTGGGAGATGTTGGATACTTATGTGGCTTTCAACATTTATTCAACATGATTATTATTTATTTAAATCAACATAGAATTATTCACATTATTAATGTTTGTGATGGGGAATAATTGATGCGGAATTTTACCCGAGGAACTAATACTCGAGGTACCGAGGATGACTTTGATGGAATACAATAGAGGAATTAATACGGGTCAACTCTTCTAGAATATTATATGTATGTACGTATTTTCCCGGGACATCACAAGGTGGAAGAGCTGGGTTTGTTTTGTAGGATCGGCTCTGCAGGCTGTTGACCCACATGATTAAGATTGGAAGTTGATCTCACACATACAATCTAATCATGGCACATGACTCACAAATGTGTGCTAGGGACTAGTATATTTAGACTCGGAAAACTGACATGTTTCATCGTGGTTGGTAACATCGCTCAGGAGTCGTACGGATCTTTCCAGAAACAGGCGGAATAATAAAACACCTGGATGTGGAGTCTATAAATAGGTCTCTACCCTCTAGCCTCAGTATGCATTGTGAGCGGCACCACGAAAAAGGCAGAGGAATTAGAGGGTAGACCGCATAGCCCACAATTTCCAAGAAACACCACCAAGTTCTAGACTAGGGCCATCTGTCATCTCAGTCTGGCGGTCGATATAAAAATATATTTGAAGAGGTTAACGGTAGGCTCATCTTGTAAATACACCTCATAGAACACATGGAACTGACATATGTTGGAGATGGAGTTGGAGCCGATGACTTGAGGATGAAGGTTGTAAAAGTGCAAAACGTCCCAGAAAAACTCTAACCCGGGTAGTGAGAAGTCACGGAGAAGGTGGTCTATAAAGATTACCACTTTACCTTCTCTGGGTTGTGGAGTAACTTCATGACCTGGAACCCACCAATGAATGACTTCTTTGGGAGGTAAGATGCTCAAATCCACAAACTCATTAAGTATAAGCTCTGAGACTTGGGAAGCCTCCCAGTCACAGGAAGTGGGGGTTTTGTCATGGTTGGCCATGTTAAAGAGCTGTGACCAAGGAGTAAAATATATGGCGGGTCAAAATTAGGGTTGTAAGCCTCCCAAGTGGTTACATGATGATTCAGCAAGAATAAGCTAAGCATGATTAAGAGATTATGCGTTACAAAGAACAGTTAAGAAAATATGATCCGCCCTGGCCATAGATTGAAGTGGTTACCAGGTTATGAGAGTATGGCGGGTTAAACTATGGAAGAACAAGCCGACAGCATATTGGCGGGTTAATTGAAAGAAGAAATTTTTGGACTTCATTGGTGAGTTACAAGTTCAATGTTAAGTCACCCGAGAGTTGAAGGGCGGGTCAAATATCTACGAATCCAAGATTCTTGAAATCTTACTAAGTGTGGGACAAACAGATTTCACAATCTACAACTATATTCATGGATCTACAGTAGTCCAGAAAAGATGAATAAATACTAAACCTAGGGCGTAGCAGTGGAAGAACTCTTAAGGTGTGTGTTGGCTATGAAAAAGAAGGGATCTATCCTAAATACAAGATGAAGGCATAGACCGCTACCGCATTCTTCCTATATCATTTTTGGATTGAAATGTGTGTGCTAAGACACAAGTTGGATGAATAATGATGAACTCAGATGAACAATGATGAACTTGATGAACTCGGGCGTCCCAATGTGGATCTAAGAAGGGGAATATTGATACCTGACGGTGTTGATGGAGAGCGGATGATCACCGCTGATTTCTGGTCCCAACGGGTCGATGAAGCAGCCATGACGGAGTTGTTGGCGAAGCTTGGCTAGGGCGGCGGAGCTCCGGTGGTGATGGGCAACGTGAGAAGGAAGAAGAGGAGGAGAAGATGGGGGTAAAAATGAACAAGAAGGCCCCCTGTCCCTATTTATAAGGAAAAGATGGAATAATGAAACGACATGCACGAAGATCGAGGAGGCATAATAATTATTATGGCATAAGAGGCACCTTGATTTTCGGAATGCATGGTTAATGGAAAGATCTGTTGTGACATCATTAGGTTTTTTTGAATTTAATAACATGACATAATCTTTTCTTATGGTGGGTCATGAAGGTTTGTTCAAGGTCAAGCTTTAGAAGAATTGAAGAAGGCTCGCCAACCAGAGGATGAAGATTGACATGAACAAGTTCAAATCAATCTGGGGCCTAATGTTGGGAATATAACCCCACAGTGTGACCCGCCCAGGAGGGGCTAGGTTACACTAAGTGAAAGCCTAAGTAGGCCCAGAAGATAAGATCTGAAGCCTGGAGGCGACTTACGAGGCGGGCCGACCGAAGGCCTAAGACCCAGAGGTGGCATGAGACCCGG
This sequence comes from Triticum dicoccoides, assembly GCF_002162155.2. NCBI lineage: Eukaryota > Viridiplantae > Streptophyta > Magnoliopsida > Poales > Poaceae > Triticum > Triticum dicoccoides. Next base: position 317,831,120 of record NC_041388.1, read on the forward strand.
AGATGTGAGGCAAGGCAACTTAGAATCAGGGTCCGTCACATATTGTGACCCGACCTGGACTCTTGTAAGCCTAGGGCCTCGACCTGTTTATATAAAGGTGAGACCCTACGACGGGTTAAGTCTAGGTGACAATCGATCGAGAGCTAGGTTAAGCGATTCCGCTCCCTGGTAATTGAAACTCAATCAATACAACACAAAGTAGGAAGTAGGCTTTTACCTTGTCGGTGAGGGGCCGAACCTGGGTAAACTTGTGTCTCTCGTCCCGCTCAACCCCTTTAAGCTAATCACCGTAGCCATGGCGTCGCACCTAAGTCCTTTTACAAGGGCATCTGCCGTGAAAGAACCACGACAGTGACCGCATGATAGGACGATTGAATGTGTAAGAAAAAAGGACAACATTGCATATTCACAACTATTATGCGTAAACTAAGTAGAAGGCATTTCAACAAACTAGAATCAATGAAAGCTAGAGACCATATGAAAGATGCAACTAATATCACTCTACCAAGTTAAAACTATCTCGCCATAAGTGCCATTTCAACAAATTATAAGTAGTACAAGATAGAAAGGAATGCAAGATGTAACCTATATCACACTCCCAAGTTAAACCTGTCTTATGATAAGTGATTGTTTTAGGTTACACAACAGTAGCACTTTAATTTAAGAACATGGTGTGATAGACAAATATTGTATGTTACAGAAAAAGGAACACATGTCTTATTCAAAAGTATAATGTGTAAACTAAGCAGATGGAAATTAGCAAAATTAGAAGCAATACAAGCTAGACATCATACATAACATGCAACCACATATAACAATGCCAAGTTAGAGGGAGCACCTGTGATGGTGGAGTAGGGGAGATGTGCTCATCATGAACAATACTACGTTGACTGTCTATGCATGTGTTTTCTTGCAAATCTTCTTGGGGGTGGCGGAGTAGAATCTGTAGAAACCCTCCGTTTCAGTTGGTCGGAAGGAGCACCATCATCCACTGCCTTGCTAATTTCCTTCCACTTTATTGATTTTACACTGTCAAGTAAAACCGACAAGAAAAGGCAATAAAATTCACTATTCACAACTCATTCATGCATGATACTGACAATCACTACTTTGATGCAAGGCAAACACATGATACAATGATGGAATATGTACGAAAAACATGATGGCATGGCATATTCACAACTATTTGTGTAAACTAGGAAGAAGCCATTTCAACAAATTATAAGCAATGCAAGCTAGACACCACATGAAAGATGCAACCAATATGACTCTGGCAAGTTAAAAGCGTCCCATCATAAATGGCGTTTCAACGAAATAGAAGTTGTACATCTTATAACCAATATCACACTACTTATACTAAAGGTGTCTCCTCATAAGTGATTGATGCAAGATAAAAAAGAGCAGTAGTTTTACGTAAGGACATGCTTAATAGACATATGTAGTATGTACCAAAAACAGGAAGGTATGACACATTAACAGGTATAATGTATAAACTAAGCAGAATAACACATGTAATTTAACTAGATTGGATAATTACAAGCTAGACACCATATGCAACATGCAACCACATATCACATTGCCAAGTTAGAGCAAGCACTGCGATGGTGGTGTAGGGAAAATGCGGTCATCAAGTACAGAGCTACGTTGAGTATCTTCATCTAGCCTTATTGTTTCTTGAGAATCATGTGGGCAGGCTGACACTACAGTCTTTAAAAGAGTATCTTCTCTCACAGTAATCCACGAGTCTGACTGTGTCATCATAAGTGATTGATGAGGGATACACAAGAACATTAATTTGATGTAAGTACATGGTCAATAGACAGATGTAGTATGTACCCAAAACAGGAAGGCATGTCATATTCAAAGGTATAGTGTGTAAACTAAGTATATGCAATTTAACCAAATCAGAAGCAATACAAGCTAGATACCATATGCAACATGCAACCACATATTACATTACAAAGTTAAAGCAAGCACCAGGGATGGTGGTTTATGGCAAACGAGATCATCAATTGCAAAGCAATGTTTACTGTTTCCATGTGCTGACATTGCACCCTTAAAGCGCTGAAACGCTTATTGCTTATCCACGACTTAAGCATGAGCGAAAAATAGTGAGAGTATGGGTGAAGTGTATGCAGAAGTAGTGTTGTTGGGGAACGTAGTAATTTCAAAAAAATTCCTACGACACGCAAGATCTATCATGGTGATGCATAGCAACGAGAGGGGAAGAGTGTTGTCCACGTACCCTCGTAGACCATAAGCGGAAGCGTTATGACAAGGCAGTTGATTTAGTCGAACGTCTTCATGATCCGACCGATCCTAGCACCGAAGGTACGACACCTTCACGATCTGCACACGTTCAGCTCAGTGACGTCCCGCGAACTCTAGATCCAGCTGAGTGTCGAGGGAGAGTTTCGTTAACACGAGTGCGTGATGACGGTGATGCTGAAGCTACCGGAACAAAGCTTCACCTAAGCACTGCAATGATATGACTGTCGGTGTCAAAACCGGCGGATCTCAGGTAGGGGGTCCTAAACTGTGCGTCTAAGGTCGATGGTAACAGGAGACAGGGGACACGATGTTTTACCCAGGTTTGGGCCCTCTCTATGGAGGTAATACCCTACGTCCTGCTTGATTGATATTGATGAATACGAGTATTACAAGAGTTGATCTACCTCAAGATCATAATAGCTAAACCCTAGAGGTCTAGCTTGTATGACTATGGTAATAAGTCTAGCTTTTCCGGAATAAGTCCTCCGGTTTATATAGGCACTGGGAGGAGCTAGGGTTACACAAGGTCGGTTACAAAGAAAGGAATCTACATATTTGGTCTCCAAGCTTGCCTTCCACGCCAAGGAGAGTCCCATCCGGACACGGGTGTAGTCTTTAGTCTTTGTATCCTCACAGCTCATCAGTTTGGCCCATGGCTAATAGGCCGGACACTCGAGGACCCCTTAGTCCAGGACTCCCTCTCAGTAGCCCCTGAACCTGGCTTCAATGACAAGGTATCCGGCGCGTAGTTCTGTCTTCGGCATTGCAAGGCGGGTTCCTCCTTCCAAACTCCAAGATAGTCTTCGGATGTATTGAACGTGTCCAGACCTGTAATACACACCATGCACAACCGTAGAGAGAATATAATATTCCACGAGTCCAATCTGCTGACAACTTTTTATAACATGGCATCTTGTCTGCCCGGTCACTATATCGAACCGTTTTGTCTGCCATCCCGTGTTTTGAGATGTGATTTCCATTGGCATGTCTTGTCAAAGCAGAGATCATGTCCCCTTATTGCGGGATTCTCATCAATACGGGCGTGGGTAACTCAACCGTGTCATTTACACAGCCCTTGGGAGTAGGTGAATTTTAAGGCGAGTGGGGAGGCGTTTGATATTTACTGCCTTTATAAGGAGATAAGAATCCCTTTTCTTCACCCACGCCTTCTCTCTTCCCCTGCCCTTCCACTCTTGAGCTCTAGCGCCCAAGTTCTCATCTTCTCCGTCTCGAGCAAACACTCAACCATGTCCGGATCTGGAGGTCAAGGCAACTGGATGGTCTCCTCCGTCAAGGAGGAGGACATTACTGAGCTTCCGGTGGCCGGGTACCTGGCAAAGGAAATCGCCCACCGTCTTCCAGCCTCGGGGCAAGTCGTCCCCACACCGAAGCCCAATGAGAGGGTGGTATTCATCCCTCATTTCCTTCGTGGACTAGGGTTTCCACTCCACCCATTCATCCGCGGGCTGATGTACTACTGCGGGATAGACTTCCATGATCTATCCCCGAACTCCTTCCTCAACATCTCGGTGTTCATCATCGTGTGTGAGGACTTCCTCCGTGACCAACCCCACTTCGGGATGTGGCTCAAGGTCTTCAATGTGAATCCAAAGGTGGTGGATGGCCAGCACGCGGAGTGCGGAGGCGCCATGCTGAGCAAGCTAACTAATGTCTCCTGGCCGAAAGGCACTTTCGTGGAGACTGTCAAGGAATGGAAGAAACAGTGGTTCTACATCACAGAACCCCGTGGCGCAAACTAGGCCGCGGCTGCCGAATTCAACTCTGGCGCTCCAATGCGGCTCACCTCCTGGGTCGAGAAGAGTACTAATTGTTCATCATCAGATGAGCTGGTAGTGCTACAGACGCACGTTCAAAGTATGGTGGACAAGGATATCAAGCTTGTCGATATAATCCACGTAATGCTAGTTCACCGGTTCTCCCGCGCCAAAGCCGAAGCCGCCCTCTATGGGAGTTTAATCCAAAAAAGCACTATACCCTGAAGAGGCTCTTCAAAACTTCTCATGAAGACGCTTGGAAGTTGCTATTTAAGGGCAACGAGACACTGGCGGCCACAGATTCAGACCGCGGGCACGACATCAATCACCACGCCAAACAAGGTATGTTATTTTTAACGCATCCCCTACTTGCTTGTTTCAAGGATGATATCTAAGCTATCATAATTATTGCTTATTCAGGACTGGATGGAGAGGGCGAAGCAGATCCGGTGTTCGGCTCCGCTGCCTGAAGAACCAGTCATTCCGCGTTTAGCGAAGATGCTGGTGTCGGCGCCCTATACGGCGCCGGTGAAGAAGGCCACGGGGAAGGCAAAGGGGGTCCGGAGTGGCCCCCGCCGCAAAGGTACTTTGGACGCGATGTCCGAAGACAAGACCCGTTCCCCCGTCGCCGAAGACGACGACGATGAGGATGAGAAGAGCGACTCTCCCTTTGATGGAGGGAGGAAGAAGAGGTCGGCCTCCACAATTCTGGAGGCGGAGGCGCCCAAGAAGGGGAAAGGCCCGCTCGTGGGCAGCTCCGCATGGGACGCCGACAGCAGTCCGGAGCGACGCCCCCGTATCAAGCCTCGGGACCGCACCATAAGTGCTAAGACTCATACATGCCCATAAATATAACCTCTCCTCTTTGTCGTATTGACATGATTAATTATGCTATTGCAGTCCTGCTCATGACAGCTCCCAGCGATCCTCATCAAGAGGCTCGTTGGACTCAAAGGAGATGGCCAGCGAGACACCGCCGGCCGCTTACTCTCCCAAGGCCAAGGGAGACGACAAGGTGCTCTCCCAACGAGCCCTCCCAGGTCGGGGTGAGGCTCAGGAGGCGCCACAAGGCGAAGCCTCCATCACCGAACACCAGGGGGAGCCAATCCCCATGGATATTGGGGTGAGGGCCGTATTTAGTTTGGCCCTCGACCGGACTCGATTCCGTAGACCGATACGGCTCCGGAATCCGGCACACAACCTCCTTCAAAAGAAGGGGTATGCCTATTCCAGCGGTGACCCCTGTCCAACCAGGGGCACCAGATAATCTGCGGGAAGCGCTGCGAGGTGCTTCCATTGTGGATGAGCACCGTGTTCTTATGGGAACGGTGATTGAAAGGGTTCAGCCCGCCAAGAGCAGACTAACCGAAGCCTGCAACAGCTTTGAGGTAAGCGACGCAAAAAGAGAAAATCCCAATATAGACAGTAGCCCCTGAGACAATGTCCGGTGTTCAAAAAGAAAAGCCGGACAGAGGATCAATCCTTTATTGCAGGAAACTAACTAGATTGTCTATAATGAATACACAGGCGTCGCTATTGGCCGCCTCCTCACATACTGCCGAGGTCTCCAAACTAAAGCGGAGACTGGAGCGGGCCGAGGAGGAGCTCGGCCAGGTGAGCAGGCAGCTTCAAGAAAAACAAGGTATGTGATAACATGTTATGTCTTCGAAAAAAGTAAAATGAAATGCATTTGACCAAAGTGTCGTGATATGTACAGAAGCGACGACCGAGGTCGAGGCCCTGAGAGAGGCCCTGCTCGAAGCCGAGGGGAAGGCTGTCAAGGAGCAGGCCGCCCTTAAGAGGCTCAAGGCCCGGGTCAACGAAGTCCAACAGGAGCTCCATGACGCGGTGAGGAAGTGCGAGACCTTGGAGCACAATGCGTCGGCTCAAGAAGCAGATCTCACCAAGGCTCGTAAGAGTGCGGAGACAGCCCGGAGTGAAGCCCAGGGCACCCTCCAGGAGATCTAGGAGGTCAGGAAGATCGCGGCGGGTAAGGCATTCAATATGCAAAGCAAAAATCTAAAGAGGAAATATCTCCGGTCAATAACCAATAGCGGAACCTGGATGCTTATATTGGCTCCTACATATTCTACGAAGATCTTTATCGGTCAAACCGCATAACAACATACGTTGTTCCATTTGTCATCGGTATGTTACTTGCCCAAGATTCGATCCTCGGTATCATCATACCTAGTTCAATCTCGTTACCGGCAAGTCTCTTTACTCGTTCCGTAATGCATCATCCCGCAACTAACTCATTAGTCACATTGCTTGCAAGGCTCATAGTGGTGTACATTATCGAGAGGGCCCAGAGATACCTCTCCGATAGACGAAGTAAAAAATCCTAATCTCGATCCATGTCAACTCAACAAACACCATCGGAGACACCTGTAGAACATCTTTATAATCACCCAGTTACGTTGTGACGTTTGATAGAACACAAGGTGTTCCTCCGGTATTCGGGAGTTGCATAATCTCATAGTCATAGGAACATGTATAAGTCATGAAGAAAGTAGTAGCAATAAAACTAAACGATCATTATGCTAAGCTAACGGATGGGTCTTGTCCATCACATCATTCTCTAATGATGTGATCTCGTTCATCACATGACAACACATGTCCATGGCTAGGAAACTTAACCATCTTTGATTAACGAGCTAGTCAAGCCGAGGCATACTAGGGACACTCTGTTTGTCTATGTATTCACACATGTACTAAGTTTCCGGTTAATACAGTTCTAGCATGAATAATAAACATTTGTCATGATATAAGGAAATATAAATAACAACTTTATTATTGCCTAAGGGCATATTTCCTTCAGTCTCCCCCTTGCACTAGAGTCAATAATCTAGTTCACATCGTCATGTGATTTAACACCAATAGTTCACATCTTTATGTGATTAGTTCACATCTCCATGTGACTAACACCCAAGGGGTTTACTAGATTCAATAATCTAGTTCACATCGCTATGTGATTAATACCCAAAGAGTGATCATGTTTTGCTTATGAGAGAAATTTAGCCAACGGGTCTGCCACATTCAGAGCGTATGTACTTTGCAAATTTTCTATGTCTACAATGCTTTGCACGGAGCTACTCTAGCTAATTGCTCCCACTTTCAATATGTATCTAGATCAAGACTTAGAGTCATCCAGATCGGTGTCAAAGCTTTCATCGACATAACTCTTTACGATGAACTCTTTGTCACCTCCATAACCGAGAAACATTTCCTTATTCCACTAAGGATATTTTTGACCGTTGTCCAATGGTCCACTCCATGATCACTATTGTACCCTCTTGCCAAACTTATGGTGAGGTACACAATAGGTCTGGTACACGGCATAGCATACATTATAGAACCTATGACTAAGGCATAATGTATGACTTTTCATTCTCTTTCTATTTTCTGCCGTGGTTTGGTTTTGAGTCTTTACTCAACTTCACACCTTGCAACACAGGCAAGAACTCCGTCTTTGACTGTTCCATTTTGAACTACTTCAAAATCTTGTCAAGGTATATACTCATTGAAAATATATCAAGCGTCTTGATCTATCTCTATAGATCTTGACGCTCAATATATAAGTAGCTTCACCGAGGTCTTTCTTTGAAAAACTCCTTTCAAACACTCGTTTATGCTTTCTAGAAAATTCTACATTATTTCAGAAATGATGTAGTGCTCCCACTCAGTTTCTTGTAAATACAGGCTTCACCACAAGTCTGTATAAAACCATACACTTTGATCACTTTATCAAAGCATATATTCCAACCCCGAGATGCTTGCAGCAGTCCATAGATGGATCGATGGAGCTTGCTCACTTTGTTAGCACCTTTACAATCGACAAAACCTTCTGGTTGCATCATATACACTACAACTCTTCTTTAAGAAATCGATTAAGGAATGCAGGTTTGACATCCATTTGCCAGATTTCATAAAATGTGGCAACTGCTAACATGATTCAGACAGACTTTTAAGCATCGATACGAGTGAGAAAATCTCATCGTAGTCAACACCTTGAACTTGTCGAAAATATTTTGCGACAATTCGAGCTTTGTAGATAGTAACACTACTATCAGTGTCTATCTTCCTCTTGAAGATCCATTTATTCTCAATGACTCACCGATCATCGGGCAAGTCAATCAAAGTCCATACTTTGTTCTCATACATGGATCCCATCTCAGATTTCATGGCCTCAAGCCATTTTGTGGAATCTCGGTTCATCATCGCTTCCTCATAGTTCGTAGGTTCGTCATGTTCTAGTAACAGGACTTCCAGAACAGGATTACCGTACCACTCTGGTGTGGACCGTACTCTGGTTGACCTACAAGGTTCGGTAGTAACTTGACCTGAAGTTTCATGATCATCATCATTAGTTTCCTCACTAATTGGTGTAGGAATCACTGGAACTAATTTCTGTGATGAACTACTTTCCAATTCGGGAGAAGGTACAATTACCTCATCAAGTTCTACTTTCCTCCCACTCACTTCTTTCGAGAGAAACTCCTTCTCTAGAAAGGATCCATTCTTAACAACAAAATATCTTGCCTTCGGATCTGTGATAGAAGGTGTACCCAACAGTTTCTTTTGGGTATCCTATGAAGACGCACTACTCCGATTTGGGTTCGAGCTTATTTGTTTGAAACTTTTTCACATAAGCATCACAACCACAAACTTTAAGAAATGACAGCTTTGGTTTCTTGCCAAACCATAGTTCATACGGTGTCATCTCAACGGATTTAGATGGTGCCCTATTTAACGTGAATGCAGCTTTCTCTAATGCATAACCCCAAAACGATAGTGGTAAATCGGTAAGAGACATCGTAGATCGCACAATATCCAATAAACTACGATTACAACGTTCGGACACACAATTATGCTATGGTGTTCTAGGTGGCGTGAGTTGCGAAACTATTCCACATTGTTTCAAATGAAGACCAAACTCGTAACTCAAATATTCGCCTCCGTGATCAGATCATAGAAACTTTATTTTCCTGTTATGATGATTTTCCACTTCACTATGAAATTCTTTGAACTTTTCAAATGTTTCATACTTATGTTTCATTAAGTAGATATACCCATATCTGCTCAAATCATCTGTGAAGGTCAGAAAATAACGATACCCGTCACGAGCCTCAACACTTATCGAATCGCATACATCAGTATGTATTATTACCAATAAGTCAGTTGCTCGCTCCATTGTTCCAGAGAACGGAGTCTTAGTCATCCAAAAGTCCATCAGCATGGAGTTTCTTGTTTCATTAAGTGATTCATAATCAAGTGATTCCAAAAGTCCATCAGCATGGTGTTTCTTCATGCACTTTACACCAATATGACCTAAACGGCAATGCCACAAATAGGTTGCACTATCATTATTAACTTTGCATATTTTGGCTTCAATATTATGAATATGTGTATCACTATGATCGAGATTCAATAAACCATTCACCTTGGGTGTATGACTGCTACCTCTTGAGCACTGCGTTGGTTTTCCCTTGAAGAGGAAAGGGTGATGCAGCAAAGTAGCGTAAGTATTTCCCTCAGTTTTTGAGAACCAAGGTATCAATCCACTAGGAGGTTACGCGCGAGTCCCTCGCACCTGTACAGAACAAATAAATCCTTGCAACCAACACGATAAGGGGTTGTCAATCCCTACACAGTCACTTACGAGAGTGATATCTGATAGATATGATAAGATAATATTTTTGGTATTTTTATGATAAAGATGCAAAGTAAAACAAAAGGCAATGAAAATAAATAAGTATTGGAAGATTAATATGATGAAGATAGACCCGAGGGCCATAGGTTTCACTAGTGGCTTCTCTCAAGAGCATAAGTATTTTACGGTGGGTGAACAAATTACTGTTGAGCAATTGACAGAATTGAGCAGAGTTATGAGAATATCTAGGTATGATCATGTATATAGGCATCATGTCCAAGACAAGTAGACCGACTCCTGCCTGCATCTACTACTATTACTCCACACATCGACCGCTATCCAGCATGCATCTAGAGTATTAAGTTCATAAGAACAGAGTAACGCCTTAAGCAAGATGACATGATGTTGAGGGATAAACTCATGCAATATGATGAAAACCCCATCTCGTTATCCTCGATGGCAACAATACAATACGTGCCTTGCTGCCCCTACTGTCACTGGGAAAGGACACCGCAAGGTTGAACCCAAAGCTAAGCACTTCTCCCATTGCAAGAAAGATCAATCTAGTAGGCCAAACCAAACTGATAATTCGAAGAGACTTGCAAAGATAACCAATCATACATAAAAGAATTCAGAGAAGATTCAAATATTGTTCATATATAAACTTGATCATAAACCCACAATTCAGCGGTCTCAACAAACACACTGCAAAAAGAAGATTACATCGAATAGATCTCCACAAGAGAGGGGGGAACTTTGTATTGACATCCAAAAAGAGAGAAGAAGCCATCTAGCTAATAACTATGGACCCGTAGGTCTGAGGTAAACTACTAACACTTCATCAGAGAGGCTATGGTGTTGATGTAGAAGCCCTCCGTGATCGATGCCCCCTCTGGCGGAGCTCCAGAACAGGCCCCAAGATGGGATCTCGTGGATACAAAAAGTTATGGCGGTGGAATTAGGGTTTTGGCTCCTATTATGATCGTTTGGGGGTACGTAGGTATATATAGGAGGAAGAAGTACGTCGGTGGAGCAACAGGGGGCCCACGAGGGTGGAGGGGCGCCTGGGGGGGTAGGCGCACCCCCTACCTCGTGGCCTCCCTGTTGGTTGCTTGTTGTAGGGTCCAAGTCTTCTGGATCATGTTCGATGAGAAAATCACGTTCCCGAAGGTTTCATTCCGTTTGGACTCCATTTGATATTCTGTTTCTTCGAAACCCTAAAGTAGGCAAAAAAATAATAATTCTGGGCTGGGCCTCCGGTTAATAGGTTAGTCCCAAAAATAATATAAAAGTGGAAAATAAATCCCAATAATGTCCGAAACAGTAGATAATATAGCATGGAGCAATCAAAAATTATAGATACGTTGGAGACGTATCAATGACCACGGAAGGTTTTATTCATGTAAATAGAATAACAATTATTCTTTGACTTGAATGAATAACCATATTGCAATAAACATGATCCAATCATATTATGCTCAACGCAAAAATAACATTTATTTTAGGTTCAACACTAATCCCGAAGGTAAAGGGAGTGTGCGATGGTGATCTTATCAACCTTGGAATCATTTCCATCACACATCATCACCTCGTCCTCAACTAGTCTTTGTTTATTTTGCAACTCCTGTTTCGAGTTACTACTCTTAGCAAATGAACTAGTATCAAATACCGAGGGGTTTGTTATAAACACTAGTAAAGTACACATCAATAACATGTATATCAAATATACCTTTGTTCACTTTGCCATCCTTCTTATCCGCCAAGTATCTAGGGCAGTTCCACTTCCAGTGACCATTTCCTTTGCAGTAGAAGCACTCAGTTTCAGGCTTGGGTCTAGCTTTGCGCTTCTGATACGTCTCCAACCTATCTATAATTTTTGATTGTTCCATGCTATTATATTATCAACCTTGGATGTTTTATATGCATTTATATGCTATTTTATATGATTTTGGGACTAACATATTAACCTAGAACCAGTGCCAGTTTATATTTTTTCCTTGTTTTAGAGTATCGCAGAAAAGGAAAATCAAATGGAGTCCAATTGACCTAAAACTTCACGGAACTTATTTTTGGACCAGAAGAAGCCCACGGAGTATCGGAGTTGGACCAGGAGAGTCCTGGGTTTCCCACGAGGGTGGGGGCGCCCCACCCCCCGGGGCGTGCCCCCTACCTCGTGGACAGCCCGGAGGTCCACCGACGTACTTCTTCCTCCCATATATACCCATATACCCTAAAAACTTCGGGGAGCACAATAGATCGGGAGTTCCGCCGCTAGAAACCTTCGTAGCCACCGAAAACCAACCTAGACCCGTTCCGGCACCCTACCGGCGGGGGAATCCCTCTCCGGTGGCCATTTTCATCGTCCCGGTGCTCTCCATGACGAGGAGGGAGTACTTCTCCCTCGGGGCTGAGGGTATGTACCAGTAGCTATGTGTTTGATCTCTCTCTCTCTCTTGTGTTCTTGAGGTGGTACGATCTTGATGTATCGCGAGCTTTGCTATTATAGTTGGATCTTATGATGTTTCTCCCCCTCTACTCTCTTGTAATGGATTGAGTTTTCCCTTTGAAGTTCTCTTATCGGATTGAGTCTTTAAGGATTTGAGAACACTTGATGTATGTCTTGCGTGGGATACCCGTGGTGACAATGGGGTATTCTATTGATCCACTTGCTGTATGTTTTGGTGATCAACTTGCGAGTTCCACCCGTGAACCTATGCATAGGGGTTGGCACACGTTTTCGTCTTGACTCTCCGGTAGAAACTTTGGGGCATTCTTTGAAGCACTTTGTGTTGGTTTGAATAGATGAATCTGAGATTGTGTGATGCATATCATATAATCATACCCACGGATACTTGAGGTGACATTGGAGTATCTAGGTGACATTAGGGTTTTGGTTGATTTGTGTCTTAAGGTGTTATTTTAGTACAAACTCTATGATAGATTGAACGGAAAGAATAGCTTTGTGTTATTTTACTACGGACGCTTGAATAGATCGATCAGAAGGGATAACTTTGAGGTGGTTTCGTACCCTACCATAATCTCTTCGTTTGTTCTCCGCTATTAGTGACTTTGGAGTGACTCTTTGTTGCATGTTGATGGATAGTTATATGATCCAATTATGTTATTATTGTTGACAGAACTTGCACTAGTGAAAGTATGAACCCTAGGCCTTGTTTCAACGCATTGCAATACCGTTTGTGATCATTTTTATCATTGGTTACCTTGCTGTTTTTATATTTTCAGATTACAAAAACCTATATCTACCATCCATATTGCACTTGTATCACCATATTTTCGCTGAACTAGTGCACCTATACAATTTACCATTGTATTGGGTGTGTTGGGGACACAAGAGACTCTTTGTTATTTGGTTGCAGGGTTGCTTGAGAGAGACCATCTTCATCCTACGCCTCCCACAGATTGATAAACCTTAGGTCATCCACCTGAGGGAAATTTGCTACTGTCCTATAAAGCTCTGCACTTGGAGGCCCAACAACATCTATAAGATGAAGGTTGTGTATTAGACATCATGCTCTTTTTTGGTGCCGTTGCCGGGGAGGTGAGTGCTTGAAGGTATATCTTTAGGTCTTGCAATCGAGTCTTTTAGTTTCTTGTTCTATCACTAGTTTAGTTTATAAAATAAAATTACAAAAAAAAATTGGAATTAAGTTTGCCTCATACGCTTCATATTTTTAATATCTTTAGTGAGTATGATGGAAAGGAAAATTGTGCGAAAGTGTTGGAAGAAGAATGCATTAAAATGTTTGGCACTGAATCTTTGAATGATGATCATGATTGCAAACTTGTTAGTATGAACTCCTTGAATATCCAAAGTACTAATGATGATTGCACTAGTTATGATGAAAATGTCTCCTATAAACATGTCAATTTTTGTGGAGTGCATTGGGTTTGCAAGTACACACCAAATAGGGAAGATAGATATTGCAAGAGGCATAAGCATTTAGAAACTAAATTGTTGCAAGAAAGGCTAGATGTTTGTGCTGAAAGATTCAATATTTATTGCCATCCTTGTGAACTTTGCAATGAACATGGTCATTTAAAGCTCCAATGCTATTTGTTTCATGATCAAGTCGTGTCCAAAAATTGTGATAACTTGATTACCCTTGAGCATCATAAAGAGCTTAGTCTTCTTTTGGGTTATGAAGAAATGAAACATATAACTGAGGGTATTCCAAAATTTAATCTTGATAAATTTCTTGATTTTGATCTAGAGGAAATTTATATGTATTGTGCAATGAATTGCATTGAAAACCCTTATATTGCTAATTACATAAAGAAAAGAAAACAAATATAGGATGAAGAGAATACTAATGAAAGGCAAGAGACTTCCCAATATCCTCCTATTATTTCTTATGATGAATCAGGTAACGAGGAGGAGCCTTCTATTCAACCAATCTCATTAATAAGGAGCTCCAAAAAGAAGATTAAACCCACACATGATGTGAAGAAGAAAAAGAAAAGATGGATAAGCAAAGGTAGAAAGGTATCTCTCCCAAATAATGTTGCTCCTATTAATCATTGTGATGATGATAATTGCTATACTATCAGTGCTATCCATACTATTGATGATGAGAGTGATTATGCTTATGATATGAAAAGGCCCAAGCTTGGGGATGATATGTTTGATGAATATTATGTTTTTGAGAATATATTTTCTGCAATTAATGTTTGTCCCAAGCTTGGGGATGCTACATTTAATGAATATGATATTTTTCGTATCCCAAGTTTTGATATGCAAATTTATAATGATGATAGCATGCCTCCTACTTATCATGATTATATTGTTGAAAGTGGATTTAGAGAGGTCATGACTTTATTTAGTAATGATTCAACTATCTTGGAAGAGGTTTCAATTGATTATGATGAGAGCAAAGTTGCTACTTATGATGATTATTGTGATGACACTTATGCTATAAAAAGTAGTGATGATTATATTTATAAAACTTGTCATGATTATGATTACCCTTTTTCTGAACATTACTCTTTTAATGTGGAAACAATTTATAGTATTCGAGTCTCTTATGATAGTCCCACTATTCCGAATGAGAAGAATTTTGCTTCTGTGGAGAGTAATAAAATTTCTATGCTTGTAGATCATGAAAAGAATGCTTTAGGTGCTGGTTATATTGTTTAATTCATTCATGATGCTACTGAAAATTATTATGAGGGAGGAATATATGCTTGTAGGAATTGCAATAATATCAAGTTTCCTCTCTATGTGCTTAAAGTTATGAAGTTATGCTTGTTTTACCTTCCTATGCAAGTTGATTCTTCTTCCCATAAGTTGTTTGCTCAAAAAATCCCTATGCATAGGAAGTGGGTTAGGCTTAAATGTGCTAGTTATATTCCTTATGATGCTCTCTTTATGTTTCAATTCTTATCTTTTATGTGAGCATCATTGAAATCATCATGCCTAGCTAGGGGCGTTAAACAATAGCGCTTGTTGGGAGGCAACCCAACTTTATTTTTGTTCCTTGCTTTTTTGCTCCTGTTTCGCAAAAAATAATTTATCTAGCCTCTGTTATGATTGATTTTTAATGTTTAATTTAGTGGTTGTGCCAAGTAGAACCTTTGGGAAGACTTGGGTGAAGTCTTTATGATCATGCTGTAAAAAACAGAAACTTTAGCGCTCACGAGATTTGCTGCCATTTTTTATTGGAGAGTGTTATTTAGTTAATTCTTTTTGAAGATGATTAATATATAAATTCCTCACGTCCATAAATTTATTTTAGAATTTTTGGGGTTCCAGAAGTTTGCATTAGTTACAGATTACTACAGACTGTTCTGTTTTTGACAGATTATGTTTTTCGTGTGTTGTTTGCTTATTTTGATGAATCTATGGCTAGTAAAATAGTTTATAAACCATAGAGAAGTTGGAATACAGTAGGTTTAACACCAATATAAATAAATAATGATTTCATTAAAGTACCTTGAAGTGGTGTTTTGTTTTCTTTCGCTAATGGAGCTTACGAGTTTTCTGTTAAGGTTTGTGTTGTGAAGTTTTCAAGTTTTGGGTAAAGATTCGATGGATTATGGAATAAGGAGTGGCAAGAGCCTAAGCTTGGGGACGCCTGTGACGCCCGGATAGTTAAGCTACAATAATGTCCCACTAACGATGCCACGTCACCACGTTTACTGTTGTTAGACTCTCGTTGATTCGAAAATAGTTCAAATTCAAATTTAAAATAAAGTCAAAAATAAAAGTTTTCAAATGTCAAACTAAAATGTGTGAACTGTGGCAAAGAAATCATAAGTGATATTGGTGGAGAGATCATATTTTCATAAAAGGTTTAAGTGCACAAAGATAAATAAAACAGTAGCCGAAAACAATTATTAAATGCATATAAATAGTAAACAAATACAAACATCTTTTATTAAAGTGCCAAATTATTTGTAGAAGTGGATTAATTATAAATACTAATTTAGGCGCTAGTGTTGTATTTTGTAAAAGTAAAACAAAATATAGTAGAAAATATAAAACATAAAAGGAAGAAAACAGAATAAACAAAAGAACAAAAGAAAATGTGTAAAAGGCCCCTGCTCCCTCTGGGCCTTGGCCCACCCGAGCCGAACCAGCCCACTCTAGCTGGCCCACCTCACCCATCATAACTACCCACTCGCCCGCTAACCCTAACCCCCGACCGAACCACTTCTCACCCCGCTAGTCCCACTCATCCCTCTGCTCCTCCCGATCCAGATTGGATCGGGCGCTCGACCGCGCCTCTCGCTGCGTCGGCCGCGTCGGCCGTTCCCCCCGCGGCGCCGCTCGAACCCGCTCTCGCCGGACCGCCTCACCGCCGCAGGACGTCCTCCCCGACCCCCTCCGCGCGGGTCTTCACAACGCCTTGCCACAGCCACCTGGAGCGCCTCCGCCTCGACCACCCGTCGTCGACCCCGTCGCTG
>NC_041388.1:317848028-317884605 GCF_002162155.2 Triticum dicoccoides
CCTCGACCGACCCCCCTGTGAGCCGCTGATAACCCACAAGTATAGGGGATCGCAACAGTTTTCGAGGGTAAAGTATTTAACCCAAATTTATTGATTCGACACAAGGGGAGCCAAAGAATATTCTCAAGTATTAGCAGCTGAGTTGTCAATTCAACCACACTTGGAAACTTAGTATCTGCAGCAAAGTGTTTAGTAGCACAGTAATATGATAGTGGTGGTAGCGGCAATAAAAGTAAAGACAACAAAAGTAATGTTTTTGGTATTTTGTAGTGATTGTACCAGTAAAAGAGGGAAAGTAAATAAGCATAAACCAGTATATGGAAAACTCATAGGCACCGGATCAGTGATGGATAATTATGCCGGATGCGGTTCATCATGTAACAGCCATAACATAGGGTGACACAGAACTAGCTCCAGTTCGTCAATGTAATGTAGGCATGTATTTCGTATATAGTCATACGTGCTTATGGAAAAGAAATTGCATGACATCTTTTGTCCTACCCTCCCGTGGCAGCGGGGTCCTATTGGAAACTAAGGGATATTAAGGCCTCCTTTTAATAGAGAACCGGAACAAAGCATTAACACATACTGAATACATGAACTCCTCAAACTATGGTCATCACTGGGAGTGGTCCCGATTATTGTCACTTCAGGGTTGCCGGATCATAACACATAGTAGGTGACTATAGACTTGCAAGATAGGATCAAGAACTCACATATATTTATGAAAACATAATAGGTTCAGATCTGAAATCATGGCACTCAGGCCCTAGTGACAAGCATTAAGCATAGCAAAGTCATAGCAACATCAATCTCAGAACATAGTGGATACTAAGGATCAAACCCTAACAAAACTAACTCGATTACATGATAAATCTCATCCAACCCATCACCGTCCAGCAAGCCTACGATGCAATTACTCATGCATGGCGGTGAGCATCATGAAATTGGTGATGGAGGATGGTTGATGATGATGACGGCCATGAATCCCCCTCTTTGGAGCCCCGAACGGACTCCAGATCAGCCCTCCCGAGAGGTTTTAGGGCTTGGTGGCGGCTCCGTATCGTAAAACGCGATGATTTCTTCACTCTGGTTTTTTCTCTCCGAAAGCAAATATATAGAGTTGGAGTTGGCGTCGGTGGGTTTCCAGGGGGCCCACGAGGTAGGGGCGCGCCCTAGGGGGGCGCCCCCCACCCTCATGGAAAGGGTGTGGGCCCCCTGGTCTTCATATTTGGTGAGGATTTTTTATTATTTTTTCTAAGGTATTCCGTGGAGTTTCAGGACTTTCCGAGAATATTTGCTTTCTGCACATAAAACAACACCGAGGTAATTCTGCTGAAAACAGCGTCAGTCCAGGTTAGTTCCATTCAAATCATACAAGTTAGAGTCCAAAACAAGGGCAAAAGTGTTTGGAAAAGTAGATACGACGGAGACGTATCAACTCCCCCAAGCTTAAACCCTTGCTTGTCCTCAAGAAATTCAGTTGACAAACTAAAAGAAAGAAAGAAAGAGAAACTTTTACAAACTCTGTCGCTCTTGTTGTTGTAACTATGTCAAGCCAGCATTCAAGTTTTCAGCATAGATCATAACTAACCACATTTGCAATAATTCTCAGGTCTCACAATTACTCGTATCAATAGCACAATCAACTACCAAGTCATAATGATAAATCTCGGATGACAACACTTTCTCAAAACAACCATAATATGATATAACGAGATGGTATCTCGCTAGCCCTTTCTGAGACCGCAAAACATAAATGTAGAGCACCTTTAAAGATCAAGGACTGACTAGACATTGTAATTCATGGTAAAAGAGATCCAATCATAGTCATACCCAACATAGATTAATAGTGATGAATGCAAATGACAGCTGTGCTCTCCAGCTAGTGCTCTTTAATAAGAGGGTGATGACTCAACATAAAAGTAAATGGATAGGCCCTTCGCAGAGGGAAGCAGGGGTTTGTAGAGGTGCCAAAGCTCGGTTTTGAAATAGAGATAAATTGCATTTTGAGCGGTATACTTTCATTGTCAACGTAACAACTAAGAGATGGCGATATCTTCCATGCTAAACAAATTATAGGCGGTTCCCAAACAGAATGGTAAAGTTTATACTCCCCCTCCACCAACAAGCATCAATCCATGGCTTGCTTGAAACAACGAGTACCTCCAACATACATCAGGTCCCAGGGGGAGTTTTGTTTGCAATTAATTTTGATTTAGTTTGCATAAAGCATGGGACTGGGCATCCCGGTGACTAGCCATTTTCTCGTGAGTGAGGAGCAGAGTCCACTCCTCTTGAGAATAACCCGCCTAACACGGAAGATAAGGACAGCCTTTGTTGATACATGAGCTATTCGAGCATACAAAACAGAATGTTTATTTGAAGGTTTAGAGTTTGGCACATACAAATTTACTTGGAACGGCTGGTAAATACCGCATATAGGAAGGTATAGTGGACTCATCTGGAATAGCTTTTGGGTTTAAGGGATTGGATGCACAAGCAGTATTCCCGCTTAGTACAGGTGAAGGCTAGAAAAAGACTGGGAAGCGACCAACTAGAGAGCGACAACAGCCATATACATGCATTAAATTTAATAAACATTGGATGCAAGCATGAGTAGGATATAATCCACCATGAACATGAATATCATGAAGGCTATGTTGATTTTGTTTCAACTACATGCGTGAACATGTGCCAAGTCAAGTCACTTAAATCATTCAAAGGAGGATACCACCCCATCATACCACATCATAGTCATCTCAATAGCATGTTGGCACACAAGGTAAATCATTATTACTCATAGCTAATCAAGCATGGCACACGCAACTATGATCTCTAATTGTCATTGCAAACATGTTTATTCATAATAAGCTGAATCACGAACGAAGAGCTCATCATATTTACAAAAACAAAAGAGGTCGAGTTCATACCAGCTTTTCTCATCTCAGTCAGTCCATCATATATCATCATAATTGCCTTTCACTTGCACGACTGAACGGTGTGAATAATAATAAGAGTGCACGTGCATTGGACTAAGCTGGAATCTGCGAGCATTCAAGAAACATGAGAAGACAAGGCAATATGGGCTCTGGGTTAAATCAACAACAATGCATATAAGAGCCACTTCAACAATTTAATTATGGTCTTCTCCTAATGACCCCCAAAGAAAACAAAAGAAAATAAAACTATTTACACGGGAAAGCTCCCAACAAGCAAAAGAAGAACGGGAAATATTTTTGGGTTTTATTTTTAATTATTACTACTACAGCAAGAAAGTAAATTACTACTAATTTTTTTTCTTAAGGTTTACTGGAGACACAAGAAGAAAGCAGGAAAAGGGAAATAAACTAGCATAGATATTACAGTGAAAAAGTATGAGCACCGACATCTAGCAACGAGTGTGTGTGAACATAAATGTAATGTCAGTGAGCAATACGTACTCCCCCAAGCTTAGGCTTTTGGCCTAAGTTGGTCTATGGCCACGGCTGGCCTAGCGGATATACATAATAATAGTTGTTGGGGTCGTACTGTGATGAGGAAGAATAGTTGGGATCATACTGTTGTGCAGCGGTTATCGCCTGCTGAGCTGTATCGTGGAGTCGAGCTGCCTCCGCTCCCCTCTCGTACTCTTCTGCCTCCTCTTTGGTAATAACATATCTTCCTTTTTTCTGTGAATCAAAGAAGGCAGGAGCAGGGAGAGTAATATGGAAAACACGTCGTTTATCAAAAATTAAGATATATAAGAGAGGTGATTCAGGCCTCTCGACAAACTGGTGCGAAGCCATAGAGTTGTAATCTAAATGTGCATGAGGCAACTCCATATCACCCTCACGAGTGTCTATTTCAAGAAAATGAGCTAAGCGGGTTGTGTAAATTCCTCCAAAGAAATCTCCATTATGTCTATTATGATGCAACCTACGAGCTACAATGGCTCCCATATGATAAGATTGGTCTCCTAACACAGCACTCCTAAGAATGCTAAGATCAGGGACACACATGTGACATGCTTCATCCTTAGCATTTATGCATCTACCAATAAAGAGATAAAAACAATGTATAGCAGGAAGGTGAATGCTCCCTATGGTAGCCTGCGTTATGTCTCTGGATTCCCCCACAGTTATACTAGCAAGTTTCTAAATTTAGATTTAGGGGGATCCCTAATACTGCCCCATGATGGAAGTTTGCACGCAAGAGTGAAATCCTCTTATTCCATTCTATAAGATTTATCATAAAGATCAAACATGACTGAAGGAGAATTACGCGAAGATGAATACTCAAACCTCCTCACAAATGAACTTGTGAGATCATGATACTGCGGGCATTTGTTGGCCTCAAATTCCTCAAGACCGGCATTGCGCAAATATGCTTTGAATTCTTCTTTAATTCCCGCACGGTCCATAAAATTTTCTGACGCCCATTCGCAAGGCCGTACTGGAGCGTCTCTTTGTGGATCCTCGTCAGCATCGCGCATAGTAATCCTGGGTCCTTGCTTCTTAGAGGAACCACCTTGGAACATCTTCCTAAGCATATTGTTTTTCTCTAAAAAATTCTGAAATTTTTAGTAACTTCAAAATAAAAGTAAACCAAACTCAATAAAACTGATAGCAACTACTCCCACAAGTGTCTAGAGCCTATATCATGCATCAAAACTACTTGGAACCATATAAATTTGACATGCAAGCTCAAGAACATGGTCACCTATGCAGCATAAATTTGCAGTAAATAAAGCACTAGAACAAAAACTAATTGGACCAATGGAGGAGTCACATACCAAGGAACAATCTCCCCAAGAAGTTTTGCGAGAGGTGCTTTGAGCAAGGAGATCGAAAATCACAGCAAAAGTGGCTGAAACTCGTGCTTGAGTTGGTTTTTCGGGTTTGTGTGAGACGGAGGAAGAAGATGGGTGCTGGGATAAGTGGAGGAGGGACACCGTGGGCCCACGAGGCAGGGGGGCGCGCCCTAGGGAGGGGGGCACGCCCACCACCCTCGTGGCCAGGTGGCAGCTCCTCCCGCTGTAATTTTTGCACAGTAAATCCTCAAATATTCCCGAAAAAATCATATTAAATTGGCATGGCATTCTGAGGACTTTTATTTTCAGGATATTTTTATATTGCACGGATAAGTCAGGAAATAGACAGAAAAATATTATTTTTACTTTATTTCTACTAAATTATAGAAAATATAAAGAGGGTACAGAAGGTTGTGCTTCTAGTTTCATCCATCTCATGCTCATCAAAAAGAATCCACTAACAAGGTTGATCAAGCCTTGTTAACAAACTCATTCCGATAATCACGAAACCAGAGAAATTTCGAATAACACTAAGTTACCTCAACGGGGTTATGCGCATCCTCAATAATAAGAATATCATATTTCTTCTTGACAGTTGGTAGAGGAAATTCAAAACCGACAAATATAATCGATGGAATTTTTCCAATAGAATTGATACTATGAACTTGAGGTTGTTTCCTCCAAAAATGTACTGTATGCTCATCACCATTAGCATGAAAAGTGACATTGCCTTTGTTGCAATCAATAACATCCCCTGCAGTATTAAGAAAAGGTTTTCCAAGAATAATATACATACTATCATCCTCGGGAATATCAAGTATAACAAAGTCCGTTAAAATAGTAACGTTTGCAACCACAACAGGCACATCCTCACAAATACCGACAGGTATAGCAGTTGATTTATCAGCCATTTGCAAAGATATTTCAGTAGGTGTCAACTTATTCAAGTCAAGTCTACGATATAAAGAGAGAGGCATAACACTAACACCGGCTCCAAGATCACATAAAGCAGTTTTAATATAATTTCTTTTAATGGAGCAAGGTATAGTAGGTACTCCGGGACCACCCTTAAAAGTATAATTAGCAAGCATGGTGGAAATCTCAGCTTCCGATATCTTTCTTTTATTAGTAATGATATCTTTCATATATTTAGCATAAGGATTTGTTTTTAGCACATCAGTTAATCTCATACATACAAAGATAGGCCTAATCATTTCAGCAAAGCGCTTAAAATCCTCATCATCCTTTTTCTTGGATGGTTTAGGAGGAAAAGGCATGGGTTTTTGAACCCAAGGTTCTCGTTCTTTCCCATGCTTCCTAGCAACAAAGTCTCTTTTATCATAACATTGATTCTTTGATTGTGGGTTATCAAGATCAACAGTAGGTTCAATTTCTACATCATTATCATTACTAGGTTCAGCATCATCATGAACATCATCATTAATATTTTTAATAAGTTCTTGTTCATTACCAGATTGTGTTTCAGCATCAGACATAGAAATATCATTTGGATTATCAGGTGGTTCAACAATAGGTTCACTCGAAGTTTGCACAGTTCTATCATTTATCTTTTTCTTCTTTTTAGAAGAACTAGGTGCATCGATATTATTTCTCTGAGAATCTTGCTCGATTCTCTTAGGGTGGCCTACAGGATACAAAGGTTCCTGAGTCATTCTACCAGTTCTAGTAGCCACTCTAACAACATAATCATTTTTCTTACTATTCATTTCATTGAGCAATTCTTTTTGAGCCTTAAGTACTTGTTCTACTTGAGTGGTAACCATAGAAGCATGTTTGCTAACAAGTTTAAGTTCACCTCTAATATTAGCCATATAATCACCCAAGTATTTAATTATATCAGAATCATATTTCAATTGTCTACCAAAATAAGCATTGAAATTTTCTTGTTTGACAATAAAATTATCAAACTCATCAAAGCATTACCTAGAAGACTTATAGTGAGGGATATCACCTTCATCAAATCTATAGAGAGAATTTACCTTTACTACCTGTGTCGGGATATCGGGAGGTTCCTCAATGAATAAAGGATTAAGATCATATACTTCGTCAACGGGCGGTATATTAAGACCATGTAGTTCTTCAATAGGAGGTAAATTCTTAACATCTTCAGCTTTAATACCTTTTTATTTCATAGATTTCTTTGCCTCTTGCATATCATCGAGACTGAGAAATAGAACACCTCTCTTCTTCAGAGTTGGTTTAGGAATAGGATCATTAATTGGAGCGGGAGCTGGCTCAGGAGGTGCCCAATTATTTTCATTTGTCAACATATTATTCAATAGAATTTCAGCTTCATCCGGTGTTCTTTCCCTGAAAAGAGAACCAGCACAACTATCCAGGTAATCTCTGGAAGCATCGGTTAGTCCATTATAAAAGATATCAAGTATTTCAGGTTTCTTAAGAGGATGATCAGGCAAAGCATTAAGTAACTTGAGAAGCCTCCCCCAAGCTTGTGGGAGACTCTCTTCTTTAATTTGCACGAAATTGTATATTTCCCTCAAAGCAGCTTGTTTCTTATGAGCAGGGAATATTGAGCAGGGAAGTAATAAATCATATCCTGGGGACTACGCACACAACCAGGATCAAGGGAATTAAACCATATCTTAGCATCACCCTTTAATGAGAATGGAAATATTTTGAGTAAATAGAGGTAACGTGATCTCTCATTATTAGTGAACAGGGCAGCTATGTCATTTAACTTAGTAAGATGTGCCACAACAGTTTCAGATTCATAGCCATAAAATCGATCAGATTCAACCAAAGTAATTATATCAGGATCAACAGAGAATTCATAATCTTTATCAGGAACACATATAGGTGAAGTAGCAAAAGGAGGATCGGGTTTCATTCTATCTCTAAGTGATTCTTTGTTCCATTTAATTAATAACCTTTTAAGCTCATATCTATCTCTGCAAGCTAAAATAGCTAAAGAATAATCTTTATCAAAAAGATAACCTTTAGGAATAACAGGCATATTTTCATCATCACTATCATCACTGTATTCAGTTTCATCAATTTCTCTTTCTCTAGCCCTAGCAATTTGTTCTTCAAGAAATTCACTAAGGGGCACAGTAGTATCAGGCATAGAAGAAGTTTCATCATAAGTATCATGCATAGTAGAAGTGGCATCATCAATAACATGCGACATATCAAAACGAATAGCAGAAGCAGGTGTAGGTGTCGCTAACTTACTCATAACAGAAGGTGAATCAACTGCAGAGCTAGATGGCAGTTCCTTACCTCCCCTTGTAGTTGAGGGATAGATCTTGGTTTTTGGATCTCTCAAGTTCTTCATAGTGTCCAGCAGATATAAATCTCAAGTGACTCAAAGAATAGAGCTATGCTCCCCGGCAACACTGCCAGAAAAAGGTCTTGATAACCCACAAGTATAGGGGATCGAAACAGTTTTCGAGGGTAGAGTATTTAACCCAAATTTATTGATTCGACACAAGGGGACCAAAGAATATTCTCAAGTATTAGCAGCTGAGTTGTCAATTCAACCACACCTGGAAACTTAGTATCTCCAGCAAAGTGTTTAGTAGCACAGTAATATGATAGTGGTGGTAGCGGCAACAAAAGTAAAGACAGCAAAAGTAATGTTTTTGGTATTTTGTAGTGATTATAACAGTAAAAGCGAGAAAGTAAATAAGCGTAAACCAGTATATGGAAAACTCGTAGGCACCAGATCAGTGATGGATAATTATGCCGGATGCGGTTCATCATGTAACAGTCATAACATAGGGTGACACAGAACTAGCTCCAGTTCATTAATGTAATGTAGGCATGTATTTCGTATATAGTCATACGTGCTTATGGAAAAGAACTTGCATGACATATTTTGTCCTACCCTCTCGTGGCAGCGGGGTCCTATTGGAAACTAAGGGATATTAAGGCCTCCTTTTAATAGAGAACCAGAACAAAGCATTAACACATAGTGAATACATGAACTCCTCAAACTATGGTCATCACCGGGAGTGGTCCCGATTATTGTCACTTCGGGGTTGCCGGATCATAACACGTAGTAGGTGACTATAGACTTTCATGATATGATCAAGAACTCACATATATTCATGAAAACATAATAGGTTCAGATCTGAAATCATGGCACTCGGGCCCTAGTGACAAGCATTAAGCATAGCAAAGTCATAGCAACCTCAATCTCAGAACATAGTGGATACTAGGGATCAAACCCTAACAAAACTAACTCGATTACATGATAAATCTCATCCAACCCATCACCGTCCAGCAAGCCTACGATGCAATTACTCATGCACGGCGGTGAGCATCATGAAATTGGTGATGGAGGATGGTTGATGATGATGACGACGACGAATCCCCCTCTCCGGAGCCCCGACGGACTCCAGATCAGCCCTCCCGAGAGGTTTTAGGGCTTGGCGGCGGCTCCGTATCGTAAAACGCGATGATTTCTTCTCTCTAGTTTTTTCTCTCCGAAAGAAAATATATAGAGTTGGAGTTGGCGTCGGAGGGTTTCCAAGGGGCCCACGAGGTAGGGGGCGCGCCCTAGTGGGGGGCGCCCCCCACCCTCGTGGAAAGGGTGTGGGCCCCCTGGTCTTCATATTTGGCGAGCATTTTTTATTATTTTTTCTAAGGTACTCCGTGGAGTTTCAGGACTTTCCGAGAATATTTGCTTTCTGCACATAAAACAACAGCAAGGTAATTCTGCTGAAAACAGCGTCAGTCCAGGTTAGTTCCATTCAAATCATACAAGTTAGAGTCCAAAACAAGGGCAAAAGTGTTTGGAAAGTAGATACGACGGAGACGTATCAGCCGCCACCTTCGGCCTCCACTCCCTCCCCTCTTTCCCCTACGTTCACCGCGCCGCCCGTCGTGCCCCTCACCACGCGGACGCGCACTACCGCGCCAGCCCTCGCTGCGCGCCCTCCTCTGCATGCCCTCGCGCGCGCAGCCCTAGCTGTGCCCGTGCCGTGATCCCCTCATCTGCCCCGCCTTCATCCCGTCCTCGCCGTGGTCCCCATGCCCCCCTGCGCCCTCGTTTGGGCACGCTGGCCGCCCCTGTCCTGTTGCTTGCTGCTACGCCTCACTACAACCCCACTCCTGCTGCCTCTGCATCACCGCGCCTGCCTGCTCCATCGCGGCCTCGCGTGGCCTCGCTGCTCGCCTGCCGCCCCACTCCGGCCACGACCAACGCGCGCGCGCTGCTGGACCTCGACCTCACCCGTACCTGAGCCGCTTGTCGCCGTCCGCGTCCCGCCTCCCTCCACCGCCCTGCTGGACGCCTCCGCTGGGGACCCTCGATGCCTGCCACGCCGCGGCCGCCCGCCGCGGCGCCCGGTGGCCTCGCCCCGCCGCACCTCCTGCGGGCAAGTGCTCGCCCAGGCGCCCGTCGCCCTCATGCCCGCTAACCCGCTACGCCCCCTGCCTATGACACAGGGGGCCCACCCCTAGAACGAATTTTAAAAAAAGAATTTTTTAAATAATAATAATAATAATAATAAATTAACTAACTAAATAATTAACTTAATTAATTCTGTTTAAATTAACTAATTATGATTAATTAACCTAATGACTAATTAACCTAATTAACTACTGTTAATTAACTAAACAATCAATGACATGTGGGACCGACACATCAGGTTGACCAGTCAACGCCCTGTTGACTGCTGACGTCATGTTGACGTCATGATGATGTCAGCAGACACTATTCTGGATAATTTTTATTTAATTAATTAAATAAATCCTAAAAATGATTTAAATCTTTTAAAATTAATATAAAATAAACCGTAGCTCGGATGGAAAAACTTTGTACATGAAAGTTGCTCAGAACGACGAGACGAACCCGAATACACAGCCCGTTCATCCGCCACGCATCCCTAGCATAGCGAACACACAACTTTCCCCCTCCGGTTCATCTGTCCAAAAACGCGAAACATCGGGAATACTTTCCCGCATGTTTTCCCCTTCACCGGTACCACCTCATACCATGTTAGGGCACACCTAGCATCACACTTGGTCATGTCATGCATCATCATGCATTTGTTTGCATGATATTTATTGTTTCTTCCCCCTCTTCGCTCACTAGACACCGAGACCGACGCCGCTGCTACCCAGTACGACTACGTTGTTGACGACCCCTCTCTCTTGCCAGAGCAACCAGGCAAGCCCCCCCTTGATCACCAGATACCGCCTACTCTTCTCTATACTGCTTGCATTAGAGTAGTGTAGCATGTTACTGCTTTCCGTTAATCCTATTCTGATGCATAGCCTGTCATTGTTGCTACAGCTGTTGATACCTTACCTACAATCCTAAATGCTTAGTATAGGATGCTAGATTATCATTAGTGGCCCTACACTCTTGTCCGTCTGCCATGATATACTACTGGGCCGTGATCACTTCGGGAGGTGATCACGGGCATATGATATATACTTATAATGTTACATTACTTATGATACTGTTCGGAGATGGGGGATGAAGGGGCAGGTGGCTCCATCCCAGTAGAGGTGGGCCTGGGTTCCCGACGGCCCCCGACTGTTACTTTGAGGTGGAGTGACAGGGCAGGTTGAGACCACCTAGGAGAGAGGTGGGCCTGTCCCTAGTCGGTGTTCGTGGATACTTAACACGTTTAACGAGATCTTGGTATTTGATCTGAGTCTGGCCACTGGCCTATATGCAAAACCATCTATGCGGGGACAGTTATGGGTACTCGACGTCGTCGTATCAGCCGAAGCCTTCGTGACATCAGCGACTGAGCGGCGCACGCCGGGTTGGACTGGAATGCCTAGTCTTGTATAAGGGAGGCTAGGTCTGCTCCCCGGCCGCGTACGCAATGTGCAGGTGTGCAATGGGCGATGGGCCCAGACCCATGCGCCATAGGAATTAGACCGGCGTGCTGACCTCTCTGTTGTGCCTAGGTAGGGTTGCGACACGTTGATCTTCCGAGGCCAGGCATGACCCAGGAAAGTGTGTCCGTCCAAATGGGATCGAGCATGTTGGGAAATGTGGTGCACCCCTGCAGGGAAGTTAATCTATTCGAATATCTGTGATCTTCGGTAACAGGACGACTTGGAGTTGTACCTTGACCTTATGACAACTAGAACCGGTTACTTAATAAAACACACCCTTCCAAGTGCCAGATACAACCCGGTGGTCGCTCTCTAACAGGGCAACGAGGAGAGGATTGCCGGGTAGGATTATGCTACACGATGCTACTTGGTGAACTTACCATCTACTCTCTTCTCCTGCTGCAAGATGGAGGTTACCAGAAGTGTAGTCTTCGATAGGACTAGCTATCCCCCTCTTATTCCGGCATTCTGCAGTTCAGTCCACATATGATAGCCTTTTCCATTTGATACCAATGCAGACATATGTAGTGTAGCTCCTTGCTTGCGAGTACTTTGGATGAATACTCACGGTTGCTTTGCTCCCCCTTTTCCCCTTTCTATACTTGATTGCTGCGACCAGACGTTGGGGCCCAGGAGCCAGACACCACCGTCGACGACGACTACTACTACTCGGGAGGTGCCTACTACTACGTGCAACCCGCTGACGACGACCAGGAGTAGTTTAGGAGGATCCCAGGCAGGAGGCCTGCGCCTCTTTCGATCTGTATCCTAGTTTGTGCTAGCCTTCTTAAGGCAAACTTGTATAACTTATGTCTGTACTCAGATATTGTTGCTTCCGCTGACTCGTCTATGATCGAGCTTTGTATTCGAGCCCTCGAGGCCCATGGCTTGTAATATGATGCTTGTATGACTTAATTTTATTTGTAGAGTTGTGTTGTGATATCTTCCCGTGAGTCCCTGATCTTGATCGTACACGTTTGCGTGTATGATTAGTGTATGGTCAAATCGAGGGTGTCACAATGCCCAAGGCACCCCAAGAAAATATTCAAGGACAACCAAGAGCCTAAGCTTGGGGATGCCCCGGAAGGCATCCCCTCTTTCCTCTTCGTTCATCGGTAACTTTACTTGGAGCTATCTTTTTATTCGCCACATGATATGTGTTTTGCTTGGAGCGTCATTTTATTTCATTTTGTTTTGCTTGCTGTTTGAATAAAATACCAAGATCTTAAATTATTAAATGTTAGAGAGTCTTCATATAGTTGCATAATTGTTCGACTACTCGTTGATCTTCACTTATATCTTTCGGAGTAGTTTGTCATTTGCTCTAGTGCTTCACTTATATCTTTTTGGAGCACGACGGTGGTTTTATTTTATAGAAATAGATGAACTCTCATGCTTAACTTATATTATTTTGAGAGCCTTTAGAACAGCATGGTAGTTTTCTTTGGTTATGAAACTAGTCCCAATATGATGGGCATGCAAGAGGGATATAATAAAAACTTTCATATAAAGTGCATTGAATACTATGAGATGTTTGATACTTGATGATTGTTTTGAGACATGGAGGTAGTGATATCAAAGTTGTGCTAGTTGAGTAGTTGTGAATTTGAAAAATACTTGTGTTGAAGTTTGCAAGTCCCGTAGCATGCACGTATGGTAAATGTTATGTAACAAATTTGAAACATGAGGTGTTCTTTGATTGTCCTCCTTATGAGTGGCGGTCGGGGACGAGCGATGGTCTTTTCCTACCAATCTATCCCCCTATGAGCATGCGCGTAGTACTTGGTTTTTGATGACATGTAGATTTTTGCAATAAGTATGTGAGTTCTTTATGACTAATGTTGAGTCCATGGATTATACACACTCTCACCTTTCCATCATTGCTAGCCTCTTCGATACCGTGCATTTCCCTTTCTCACATTGAGAGTTGGTGCAAACTTCGCCGGTGCATCCAAACCCCGTGATATGATATGCTCTTTCACACATAAACCTCCTTATATCTTCCTCAAAACAGCCACCATACCTACCTATTATGGCTTTCCCATAGCCATTCCGAGATATATTGCCATGAAACTTTCCACGATTCCATTTATCATGACACGTTCATCATTGTCATATTGCTTTGCATGATCATGTAGTTGACATAGTGTTTGTGGCAAAGCCACCATTCATAATCCCGATACACCGCCGGAGGCATTCATATAGAGTCATACTTTGTTCTAGTATCGAGTTGTAATCATTGAGTTGTAAATAAATAGAAGTGTGATGATCATCATTTTCTAGAGCATTGTCCCAAGTGAGGAAAAAAAGAGAAAGGCCATAAAAAAGAGAAGGCCCAAAAAATGAGAGAAAAAGAGAGAAGGGACAATGTTACTATCCTGTTTACCACACTTGTGCTTCAAAGTAGCACCATAATCTTCATGATAGAGAATCTTTTGTTTTGTCACTTTCATATACTAGTGGGAACTTTTCGTTATATAACTTGGCTTGTTTATCCCAATAATGGGCTTCCTCAAATGCCCTAGGTCTTCGTTAGCAAGCAAGTTGGATGCACACCCACTTAGTTTCTTTTGTTGAGCTTTCATATATTTATAGATCTAGTGCATCCGTTGCATGGCAATCCCTACTCCTTGCATTGACTTCAATTGATGGGCATCTCCCTAGCCCATTGATTAGTCGCGTCGATGTGAGGCTTTCTCCTTTTTGTCTTCTCCACATAACCCCCTCATTATATTCTATTCCACCCATAGTGCTATATCCATGGCTCACGCTCATGTATTGCGTGAAAGTTGAAAAAAGTTTGAGATTACTAAAGTATGAAACAATTTCTTGGCTTGTCATTAGGGTTGTGCATGATGAGAGCATTCTTGTGTGATAAAAATGGAGCATGAATAACTATATGATTTTTTACGGATGAACTTTCTTTGGCCTTGTTATTTTGAGAAGACATGATTGCTTAGTTAGTATGCTTGAAGTATTATTGTTTTTATGTCAATATTAAACTTTTGTCTTGAATCTTATGGGTCTGAATATTCTTGCCACAATAGAGAACTACATGGATAAATATGTTAGGTAGCATTCCACATCAAAAATTATGTTTTTATCATTTACCTACTCAAGGACGAGCAGGAATTAAGCTAGGAGATGCTGATACGCCTCCAACGTATCTATAATTTTTGATTGTTCCATGCTATTATATTATCAACCTTGGATGTTTTATATGCATTTATATGCTATTTTATATAATTTTTGGGACTAACCTATTAACCTAGAGCCCAGTGCCAGTTTCTGTTTTTTCCTTGTTTTCTAGTATCACAGAAAAGGAAAATCAAACGGAGTCCAATTGACCTGAAACTTCACGGAACTTATTTTTGGACCAGAAGAAGCCCACGGAGTATCGAAGTTGGACCAGGAGTGTCCCGGGCGGCCCACGAGGGTGGGGCGCGCCCACCCCCTGGGCGTGCCCCCCTGCCTCGTGGACAGCCCAGAGGTCCACTGACGTACTTCTTCCTCCCATATATACCCATATACCCTAAAAACTTCGGGGAGCACAATACATTAGGAGTTCCGCCGCTAGAAGCCTCCGTAGCCACCGAAAACCAATCTAGACCCGTTCCGGCAACCTGCCGGAGGGGGAATCCCTCTCAAGTGGCGATCTTCATCATCCCGGTGCTCTCCATGACGAGGAGGGAGTAGTTCTCCCTCGGGGCTGAGGGTATGTACCAGTAACTATGTGTTCGATCTCTCTCTCTCTCTCTCTCGTGTTCTTGAGGTGGTATGATCTTGATGTATCGTGAGCTTTGCTATTATAGTTGGATCTTATGATGTTTCTCCCCCTCTACTCTCTTGTAATGGATTGAGTTTTCCCTTTGAAGTTATCTTATCGGATTGAGTCTTTAAGGATTTGAGATCACTTGATGTATATCTTGCATGGGATACCCGTGGTGACAATGGGGTATTCTATTGATCCACTTGATGTATGTTTTGGTGATCAACTTGCGGGTTCCGCCCATGAACCTATGCATAGGGGTTGGCACACGTTTTCGTCTGGACTCTCTGGTAGAAATTTTGGGGCACTCCTTGAAGCACTTTGTGTTGGTTTGAATAGATGAATCTGAGATTGTGCAATGCATATCGTATAATCATACCCACGGATACTTGAGGTGACATTGGAGTATCTTGGTGACATTAGGGTTTTGGTTGATTTGTGTCTTAAGGTGTTATTTTAGTACGAACTCTATGATAGATTGAATGGAAAGAATAGCTTTGTGTTATTTTACTATGGACGCTTGAATAGATCGATCAGAAGAGATAACTTTGAGGTGGTTTCATACCCTACCATAATCTCTTCGTTTGTTCTCTGCTATTAGTGACTTTGGAGTGACTCTTTGTTGCATGTTGATGGATAGTTATATGATCCAATTATGTTATTATTGTTGAGAGAACTTGCACTAGTGAAAGTATGAACCCTAGGCCTTGTTTCAACGCATTGCAATACCGTTTGTGCTCATTTTTATCATTGGTTACCTTGTTGTTTTTATATTTTCAGATTACAAAAACCTATATCTACCATCCATATTGCACTTGTGTCACCATCTTTTCGCTGAACTAGTGCACCTATACAATTTACCATTGTATTGGGTGTGTTGGGGACACAAGAGACTCTTTGTTATTTGGTTGCAGGGTTGCTTGAGAGAGACCATCTTCATCCTACGCCACCCACGGATTGATAAACCTTAGGTCATCCACTTGAGGGAAATTTGCTACTGTCCTACAAACCTCTGCACTTGGAGGCCCAACAATGTCTACAAGAAGAAGGTTGTGTAGTAGACATCAGCTTCTTCATGGGAGTGGCAACTTGCTTGCCATTCTTGTTGAAGTTCCCTTTCTTTCCATTTCCCTTTTATTTGAAACTAGTGGTCTTGTCAACCATCAATAATTGATGCTTTTCCTGATTTCTACCTTCGCCGATTTCAGCATCGTGAAGAGCTCGGGGAATCGTTTTCGTCATCCCCTGGATATTATAGTTTATCACGAAGTTCTAGTAACTTGCTGATAGTGAATAGAGAACTTTATCAATTACTATCTTATCTGGAAGATTAACTCTCACTTGATTCAAGCAATTGTAGTACCCAGACAATCTGAGCACATGCTCACTGGTTGAGCTATTCTCCTCCATCTTGTAGGCAAGGTACTATCAGAGGTCTCATACCTCTCAACAGAGGCATGAATATGAAATACCAATTTTAACTCTTAGAACATCTTATATCTTCTGTGACATTTCAAAACATTTTTGAAGTCCCGGTTGTAATTCATAAAGCATGGTGCACTAAACTATCAAGTAGTCATCATACCGAGCTTTGCCAAATGTTCATAACGTCTGCATCCGCTCCTGTAATAGGTCCGTCACCTAGCGGTGCATCAAGGACATAATTCTTCTATGCAGCAATGAGGATAATCCTCAGATCACAGACCTAGTCCGCATCATTGCTACTATCATCTTTCAACTTATTTTTCTCTAGGAACATATCAAAAATAAAGTTCATGATATACAAAAACTGTCAGGACTAAGTTCATGATAAATTAAGTTCAATTAATCATATTACTTAAGAACTCCCACTTAGATAGACATCCCTCTAATCATCTAAGTGACCACGTGATCCATATTAACTAAACCATGTCCGATCATCACGTGAGATGGAGTAGTTTTCAATGGTGAACATCACTATGTTGATCATATCTACTATATGATTCACGCTCAACCTTTTGGTCTCAGTGTTTCGAGGCCATATCGGCATATGGTAGGCTCGTCAAGTTTAACCCGAGTATTCTGCATGTGCAAAACGGGCTTGCACCCATTGTATGTGAACGTAGAGCTTATCACACCCAATCATCACATGGTGTCTCGGCACGACGAACTGTAGCAACAGTGCATACTCAGGGAGAACACTTATACCTTGAAATTTAGTGACAGATCATCTTATAATGCTACCACCATACTAAGCAAAATAAGATGCATAAAAGTTAAACATCATATGCAATCAAAATATGTGACATGATATTGCCATTATCATCTTATGCCTTTGATCCCCATCTCCAAAGTACTGTCATGATCTCCATCGTCACCGGCATGACACCATGATCTCCATCATCTTCATCTTTATCAATGTGTCGTCACATGGTCATCTCGCCAACTATTGCTTTTGCAACTATTGCTATCGCATAGTGATAAAATAAAGCAATTATATGGCGCTTGCATCTTATGCAATAAAGAGATAACCATAAGGCTCCTTCCAGTTGCCGATAGCTTTAACAAAACATGATCATGTCATACAAAAATGTATATCTCATCATGTCTTGACCATATCACATCACAACATGCCCTGCAAAAAAAGTTAGACGTCCTCTACTTTGTTGTTGCAAGTTTTACATGGCTGCTACGGGCTTCTAGCAAGAACCATTCTTACCTACGCATCAAAACCACAACATAGTATAGTGATTGCTTTTTGATCTTCAGAAAGAACCCTGTTCATTGAAACCTATTCAACTAAAGTAGGAGAAACAGACACCCACTAGCCACCTGTGTGCGAAGCACGTCAGTAGAACCAGTCTCGCGTAAGCGTACGCGTAATGTTGGTCTGAGCCGCTTCATCCAAGAATACCGCTGAATCAATAAACAACTAGTTATGGCAAGCAATATGTATATACCCACGCCCACAACTCCTTTGTGTTATACTCGTGCATATAACATCTACGCATAGACCTGGCTCTGATGCCACTATTGGGGAACGCAGTAATTTTATAAATACCTACGCACACGCAAGATCTATCATGGTGATGCATAGCAATGAGAGGGGAAGAGTGTTTTCCATGTTCCCTCATAGACCATAAGCGGAAGCGTTATGACAACGCGGTTGATGTAGTCGAACGTCTTCATGATCCGACCGATCCTAGCACCGAAGGTACGGCACCTCCGTGATCTGCACACGTTTAGCTCAGTGATGTCCCGCGAACTGTAGATCCAGCTGAGAGTTTCGTCAGCACGACGGCGTGATGATGGTGATGATGAAGCTACCGAAACAGGGCTTCACCTAAAACTGCAACGATATGACCGAGGTGGATTATGGTGGAGGGGGGCATCGCACACGGCTAAGACAATTGTCAACTTGTGTGTCTATGAGGTGCCCCCTCCCCCGTATATAAAGGAGTGGAGGAGGGGAGGGCCGGCCCTCTCTATGGCGCGCCCCAAGGGGGATTCCTACTCCTACTAGGAGTAGGTTTCCCGCCTTCCCTAGTTGGAGTAGGAGAAGAAGGAAGGGGAACAGGGAGAGAAGGAATGAGGGGGGCGCCGCCCCCTCCCTAGTCCAATTCGGACGAGCCATGGGGGGGCGCAGCCACTCCTTGAGGCCCTTCTCTCCTTTCTTGTATGGCCCATTAAGGCCCATTACTTCCCCCGCGAATTCCCGTAACTCTCCGGTACTCCGAAAAATACTCGAATCACTCGGAACCTTTCCGATGTCCGAATATAGCCTTCCAATATATCTATCTTTATGTATCGACCATTTAGAGACTCCTCGTCGTGTCCGTGATCATATCCGGGACTCCGAACTACCTTCGGTACATCAAAACACATAAACTCATAATACCGGTCATCACCGAACGATAATCGTGCGGACCCTATGGGTTCGAGAACTATGTAGACATGACCGAGACACATTTTCGGTCAATAACGAATAGTGGAACCTGGATGCTCATATTGGCTCCTACATATTCTACGAAGACCTTTATCGGTCAAACCGCATAACAACATACGTTGTTCCCTTTTTCATCGGTATGTTACTTACCCGAGATTCGATCGTCGGTATCATCATACCTAGTTCAATCTCGTTACCGACAATTCTCTTTAATCATTCCGTAATGCATCATCCCGCAACTAACTCATTAGTCACATTGCTTGCAAGGCTCAGTGTGATGTACATTATTGAGAGGGCCCAGAGATACCTCTCCGATAGGCGGAGAGACAAATCCTAATCTCGATCTATGCCAACTTAACAAACACCATCGTAGACACCTTTAGAGAATCTTTATGATCACCCAGTTACATTGTGACGTTTGATAGCACACAAGGTGTTCCTCTGGTATTCGAGAGTTGCATAATCTCATAGTCAAAGGAACATGTATAAGTCATGAAGAAAGCAGTAGCAATAAAACTAAACGATCATTATGCTAAGCTAATGGATGGGTCGTGTCCATCACATCATTCTCTAATGATGTGATCCCGTTCATCAAATGAAAACACATATCCATGGCTAGGAAAGTTAACCATCTTTGATTAACGAGCTAGTCAAGTAGAGGCATACTAGGGACACTCTATTTGTCTATGTATTCACACATGTACTAAGTTTCCGGTTAATACAATTCTAGCATGAATAATAAACATTTATCATGATACAAGGAAATATAAATAACAACTTTATTATTGCCTCTAGGGCATATTTCCTTCAAGTGCACTGTAAAAGTAGCAGATAGCTCTACAACATGTATGGCATAAGAAATTAGATTCTTGGATTTTAAAATATGAGCACAGGGATGGCTGGGAAATGCAGGCACTCCTCTAGTACACCACCACATGTGGTCCTATCAAAATAACAGTTGACTGAAAATAAATAGGTCAGTCAATTTTTTGAACTGTCCAATCTACAAGGAACGGGCAGATGGCCTTCGTCTACCTCCAGACGATCTTTCTCGAACCGCCAACGACCATCGGCCCAAACCACTGCCTCTGCTGCCCCGCCCTCCCCTCGACCACATACCACTACTGTGCTTGGCACCGCCATGCCATCCCTTTAAGCCCGGCTGACCTCCAGATCGGGCGTGATACGTCCATTTTGCATCATGCTTTTATATCGATATTTATTGCATTATGGGCTGTTATTACATATTATGTCACAATACTTATGCCTATTCTCTCTTGTTTTACAAGGTTTACATGAAGAGGGGGAATGCGGGCAGCTGGAATTCTGGGCTGGAAAAGGAGCAAATAGTAGAGACCTATTCTGCACAACTCCAAAAGTCCTGAAACTTCATGGGAGCACATTTCAGAATATATAAAAAATATTGGGCGAAGGAAGCACTAGAGGGGGCCACCCACCATCCACTAGGCTGGGGGCGCGCCCTACCCCCTGGGCGCGCCCCCTGTCTCATGGGCACCCTGGCAGGCCTCCGGTGCCCATCTTTTGCTATATGAGGTCTTTAGTCCGAGAGAAAAATCATAAGCAAGCTTATGGGACAAAACTCCGCCGCCACGAGGCAGAACCTTGGCGGAACCAATCTAGGGCCCGATGGAGCTGTTCTATCAGGCAAACTTTCCTCCGGGAGGGGAAAATCATCACCACGATCATCATCATCGATCCTCTCATCGGTAGGGGGTTAATCTCCATCGACATCTTCACCAGCACCATCTCATCTCAAACCCTAGTTCATCTCTTGTATCCAATCTTTGCCTCAAAACCTCAGATTGGTACCTGCGGGTTGCTAGTAGTGTTGATTTCTCCTTGTAGTTGATGCTAGTTGGTTTATTAGGTGGAAGATCATATGTTCAGATCCTTTATGCATATTAATACCCCTCTGATTATGAACATGAATATGATTTGTGAGTAGTTACATTTGTTCCTGAGGACATGGGAGAAGTCTTGCTATAAGTAGTCATGTGAATTTGGTGTTCGTTTGATATTTCGATTAGATGTATGTTGTCTTTCCTTTAGTGGTGTCATGTGAACATCGACTACATGACACTTCACCATTATTTGGGCTTAGAGGAAGGCATTGGTACGTAATAAGTATATGATGGGTTGCTAGAGTGACAGAAGCTTAAACCCTAGTTTATGAGTTGCTTTGTAAGGGGCTGATTTGGATCCATATGTTTCATGCTATGGTTTGGTTTACCTTAATACTTCTTTTGTATTTGCGGATGCTTGCAGGAGGGGTTAATCATAAGTGGGATGTTTGTCCAATGAAGGGCAGTACCCACGCACCGGTCCACCCACATATCAAATTATCAAAGTACCAAACATGAATCTTATGAACATGATGAAAACTAGCTTGACGATAATTCACATGTGTCCTCGGGAGCGTTTTCCTTTATATAAGAGTTTGTCCAGGCTTGTCCTTTTCTACAAAAAGGATTGGGCCATCTTGCTGCACCTTATTTACTTTTATTACTTCTTTCCCGTTACAAATTACCTTTTCACAAAACTATCTGTTACCGATAATTTCAGTGCTTGCAGAGAATACCTTACTGAAAACTGCTTATCATTTCCTTCTGCTCCTCGTTGGGATCGACACTCTTACTTATCGAAAGGACTACAATAGATTCCCTATACTTGTGGGTCATGAAGACTCTTTTCTGGCGCCGTTGCTGAGGAGTGAGGCGCCTTTGGTAGGTGGAATTTGGTAAGGAAAAATTTATATAGTGTGCTGAAATTTACTATCACTTGTTACTATGGAACATAATCCTTTGAGGGGCTTGTTCGGGGTATCTTCACCCCGAAAAGTAGAGCAAAGAGTTGCTCCTCAACCTACTAAACCTACTGAAAATGTTTACTTTGAAATTCCTTCGGGTATGATAGAGAAACTGCTAGCTAATCCTTTTACAGAGATGGAACATTGCATCCCGATTTGCACCTAATTTAGGTGGATGAAGTTTGTGGATTATTTAAGCTTGCAGGTATGCCCGAGGATGTTATCAAGAAGAAGGTCTTCCCTTTATCTTTGAAGGGAAAGCCATTGACATGGTTTAGGCTATGTGATGATATGGGATCATGGAACTACAACCGATTGAAATTGGAATTTCATCAGAAGTTTTATCCTATGCATCTTGTTCATCGTGATCGTAATTATATATATAATTTTTGGCCTCGTGAAGGAGAAATCATCGCTCAATCTTGGGGGAGACTTAAGTCAATGTTATATTCATGCCCCAATCATGAGCTCTCAAGAGAAATTATTATTCAAAAAATTTATGCTCGGCTTTCTCTCGATAATCGCTCCATGCTCGATACTTCTTGTACTGGCTCTTTTATGATGAAGACTATTGAATTCAAATGGAATTTATTGGAAGAATTAAACGCAACTCTGAAGATTGGGATCTCAACAAAGGTAAGGAGTCAGGTATAATACCTAAGTTTGATTGTGTTAAACCTTTTATGGATACCGATGTTTTCTGTGAATTTAGCACTAAATATGGACTTGACTTTGAGATAGTAGCTTATTTCTGTGAATCCTTTGCTACTCATGTTGATCTCCCTAAGGATAGTGGTTTAAATATAATCCTCCCATTGAAGTAAAAGTAGTTGCACCTATTAATGTTGAAGAAAAGACTATCACTTATAATGATTCTGTTGTTCCTACTGCTTATATTGAGAAACCACCTTTCCCTGTTAGAATAAAGGATCATGCTAAAACTTAAACTGTGGTTCGTAAGAGTAATACTTGAACACCTACACCCTCTGAGAAAATTAAATTTGAACCTAGTATTGCTTTGGTTAAAGATGTCTTGGCCGATAATATTGATGGGCATGTTATTTACTTCTGTGATGAAGCTGCTAGAATTGCTAGACCTGACACTAAAAATAAACATAGACCTGTTGTAGGCATGCCTGTTATTTCTGTTAAAACAGGAGATCATTGCTATCATGGCTTATGTGATATGGGTACTAGTGCAAGTGCAATACCTCATTCCTTATATAAAGAAATTGTGCATGATATTGCACCTGCTGAGATAGAGGAAATTGATGTCACAATTAAGCTTGCCAATAGAGACACTATTTCACCAGTTGGGATTGTTAGAGATGTTGAAGTCTTGTGTGGGAAAGTTAAATATCCTACTGATTTTCTTGTCCTTGGTTCCCCACAAGATAAATTTTGTCCCATTATATTCGGTACACCCTTCTTGAATACTGTTAATGCTAGGATGGATTGCAAAAAGGATGTTGTTACTGTTGGTTTGGGGGATATCTCTCATGTGTTTAATTTTGCTAAATTTCGTAGACAACCCCATGATAAAGAATTGCCTCGTAAAGATGAAATTATTGGTCTTGCTTCTATTTTCGTGCCTCCTAATGATCCTTTAGAACAATATTTACTTGACCATGAAAATGATATGTTTATGAATGAAAGAAGGGAAATAGATGAAGTATTCTTTAAACAGGGACCAATTTTGAAACACAACTTGCCTGTTGAAATCCTAGGGGATCCTCCTCCACCCAAGGGTGATCCCGTGTTTGATCTTAAACCTTTACCTGATACTCTTGAATATGCTTATCTTGATGAGAAAGAGGTATATCATGTTATTATTAGTGCCAACCTTTCAGAACATGAAGAAAATAAATTATTGAAAACTCTGAAGAAGCACCATGCTGCTATTCGATATACTCTTGATGATCTTAAGGGCATTAGTCCCACTC
Organism: Triticum dicoccoides; assembly: GCF_002162155.2. Lineage (NCBI taxonomy): Eukaryota > Viridiplantae > Streptophyta > Magnoliopsida > Poales > Poaceae > Triticum > Triticum dicoccoides. The sequence goes on from NC_041388.1 coordinate 317,872,128, forward strand.
TATGTCGGCACAAAATAAAATTGGAGAAAGACGCGGAACCGGTTATTGATCACCAACGATGATTAAATCCTAAGATGAAAGAAGTGGTAAGAAAAGAAATACTAAAGCTTCTAGAGGAAGGTATAATTTATCCCGTTGCTGATAGTCAGTGGGTAAGTCATGTCCATTGTGTCCCTAAGAAGGGAGGTATTACTGTTGTTCCAAATGATAAAGATGAATTGACCCCGCAAAGAATTGTTACATGTTATAGAATGGTAATTGATTTCCGTAAATTAAATAAAGCTACTAAAAAGGATCATTACCCATTACCATTTATTGATCAAATGCTTTAAAGATTATCCAAACATACACAATTTTTCTTTCTAGATGGTTATTCTGGTTTCTCTCAAATACCTGTGTCAAAAGAGGATCAAGAAAAGACAACTTTTACTTTCCCTTTCGGTACCTTTGCTTATAGACATATGCCTTTTGGTTTATTCAACGCACGTGCTACCTTTCAAAGATGTATGACTGCTATATTCTCTGACTTTTATGAAAAGATTGTTGAGGTTTTCATGGATGATTTCTCTGTATATGGAACTTCTTTTGATGATTGCTTAAGCAACCTTGATCGAGTTTTGCAGAGATGTGAAGAAACTAATCTTGTCTTGAATTGGGAGAAGTGCCACTTTATGGTTAATGAAGGTATTATCTTGGGGCATAAAATTTCTGAAAGAGGTATTGAAGTTGATAAACATAAAGTTGTTGCTATTGAAAAGATGCCATGTCCTAAGGACATTAATGGTATAAGAAGTTTCCTTGGTCATGCTGGTTTGTATAGGAGGTTCATTAAGGACTTCTCTAAAATTTCTAGGCCTCTGACTAATCTCCTACAAAAAGATGTTCCATTTGTCTTTGATGATGATTGTGTAGAAGCATTTGAAATACTTAAGAAAGCCTTGATTTCTGCACCTATTGTTCAGCCACCTGATTGGAATTTACCCTAGTAGTTGATAAGAAATTAAATGGTATCCAATATGCTAGTAAAACTCTAGACAATGCCCAGAGAAATTATGCTACTACTGAAAAGGAATTTTTAGCAGTTGTGTTTCATGTGATAAGTTCAGACCTTATATTGTTGTTTCTAAAGTAACTGTTCACACTGATCATGCTACTATTAAATATCTTATGGAAAAGAAGGATGCTAAACCTAGACTTATTAGATGGGCTCTCTTGCTACAAGAATCTGATTTGCATATTATTGATAGGAAGGGAGCTGAGAACCCCGTTGTAGACAACTTATCTAGGTTAGAGAATATTCTTGATGACCCACCACCTATTGATGATAGCTTTCCTGATGAACAATTACTTGTCATAAATGCTTCTCATGCTAATTATATTGTTGCTAAATTTATACCACCTAGTTTCACATACCAACAAAAGAAAAAGTTTTTCTATGATTTAAGACATTACTTCTGGGATGACCCACACCTTTATAAATAAGGAGTAGATGGTGTTATTAGTCGTTGTGTACCTGAGCATGAACAGGAATAGAACCTATGCAAGTGTCACTCCGAGGCTTATGGAGGACACCATGCTGGAGACAGAACTGCACATAAGGTATTGCAATCCGGTTTTTATTGGCCTACTCTCTTCAAAGATGCCCGTAAGTTTGTCTTGTTTTGTGATGAATGTCAAAGATTGGTAATATTAGTAGACGTCAAGAAATGCCTATGAATTATTCACTTGTTATTGAACCATTTGATGTTTGGGGCTTTGATTATATGGGGCCATTTCCTTCCTCTAGTGGGTATACACACATTTTAGTTGTTGTTGATTACGTTACTAAGTGGGTAGAAGCTATTCCCACTAGTAGTGTTGATCATAACACCTCTATTAATATGCTTAAAGCATTTATTTTTTTTGAGGTTTGGAGTCCCTAGATACTTAATGACTGATGGTGGTTCACATTTTATTCATGGTGCTTTTCGTAAGATGCTTGCTAAGTATGATGTTAATCATAGAATTGCATCTCCATATCATCCACGTTCTAGTGGTCAAGTAGAACTGAGTAATAGAGACCTTAAATTAATTTTGCAAAAGACTATTAATAGATCTAGAAAGAATTGGTCCAAGAAACTTGATGATGCATTATGGGCTTATAGAACTGCATATAAAAATCCTATGGGTATGTCTCCATATAAAATGGTTTATGGAAAAGCATGTGACTTACCTCTTGAACTAGAACATAAGGCATATTGGGCCATTAAAGAGCTCACTTATGATTTCAGAATTGCCGGTGAGAAGAGGTTATTTGACATTAGCTCACTTGATGAATGGAGAACCCAGGCTTATGAGAATGCCAAACTATTTAAAGAAAAGGTTAAAAGATGGCATGACAAAATGATACAAAAGCATGAGTTTAATGTAGGTGATTGTGTTTTGCTATACAACTCTCGTTTAAGATTTTTTGCAGGCAAACTTCTCTCAAAATGGGAAGGTCCTTACATTATCGAGGAGGCCTATTGTTCCTGTGCCATAAAACCAACAACTTAGAAGGCACAAATCCGAGGGTGGTGAATGATCAAAGAATCAAACATTATATCTCAGGTAATCTTATAAATGTTGAAACTAATGTTATCGAAACCGTAATCCCGGAGGAATACATAAAGGATACTTTCCAGGACATTTTAGACTCCGGAAAGGAAGAGGTATGTGGTACGATAAGTAAACCGACTCCAAAACAGTTCTAATAGCAATTTTTCTCCGTTTTGGAATATTTAAGAATATAGGAAAGTAAGAGGCAGTCCGGGAAGGACAGGAGGCATCCATGAGGGTGGAGGGCGCGCCCTACCCCCTGGGTGCACCCCCTGCCTCGTGGGCACCTCGTGTGCTCTCCGGACTCCGTTTTCCTGCACAATACTTCTTTTAGTCGGTAAAAGTTCACTATGTAATATCCCGAAGGTTTTGACGACCGTACCAAGAAATTATCCTTTGTTTTTGTTTCGACCTGTTTCTGTCGCAGATTTAGAGCAAGATGGCATCTCAAGACTCCGATGGAGAGAGCTATGTCTCACATCTCATTGCTGACCCAAAGACCTATGGGGACCTATCTCCTTGTGGTCAAACTGCGGATGACGAGGAGGATGCTCACTTGAGGATGATCAATGATTCAAGTTCAGAGGAGGAGGATGTTACTCTACCTCAACCTGGGGATATGCACGTGAAGTTCAAGAAGTCTAGTCTCCCCAAGAGGGCTAAACTGTCTAACAACTAATCTATTCCTTCTCGTTTTTGGCAGAAAAGCAAAGGAGATTTATGTGACAAGATCTTGAAGCTGGAATCAGAGGCCGATGATTTAAAGGAGGAGATCGCTCTTCTCAATTACAACATGAAAAATCTGAAGGCACAATTGTCATCATCATCACCATCTCCTCCACCTCCGAAGAAAGAGGCATAAACACACGGGTATGGGCACTCCCCTTGGCAACTACCAAGCTTGGGGGAGTGCCCCGGTATCGTATCACCATCACACTTTTATCTTTACCGTTTTTCTTACTTCCATCCTTTTGGTAATATCTTGATCTAGTAGAATAAAGTTTTAGTATGATCTAGTTCTGAGTTTTACTTTATGATCCTTCTTTGTAATCGAGTCCGTGAGCTATATATAACAAAGATTAGTGTTGAGTCAAGGGCTTTGCGATCTTGCTATGATCTTGAGGGAATAAAAATAAAAGAGAAGAGAAAGAATAAAATGAAATAAAGAGATCATATGGATCTTATGGAGAGTAGTGACTTCACATATAAAAAGTATGATGAATAAAAGTTGTTGAGAGTTGACAAACATAGTTTTGGTCATCGTTGCAATTAATAGGAAGTAATAAAGAAAGAGAGGTTTTCACATATAAATATACTATCTTGGACATCTTTTATGATTGTGAGCACTCATTAAAATATGACACGCTAAAGAGTTAATGTTGGACAAGGAAGACAACGTAATGCGTTATGTTTTCTTACATCCAAAATAAATTATATTGTCATGGATCATCCAACATGTTGAGCTTGCCTTTCCCTCTCATGCTAGCCAAATTCTTTGCACCAAGTAGAGATACTACTTGTGCTTCCAAATATCCTTAAACCTAGTTTTGCCATGAGAGTCCACCATACCTACCTATGGATTGAGTAAGATCCTTCAAGCAAGTTATCATTGTTTCAAGCAATAAAAATTGCTCTCTAAATATGTATGATTTATTAGTGTGGAGAAAATAATCTTTATACGATCTTGTGATGGGGAAGAAATAAAAGCGATGGATTGCATAATAAAGGTCCATATCACAAGCGGCAATATAAAGTGACGTTCTTTTGCATTAAGATTTCATGCATCCAACCATAAAAGCACATGACAACCTCTGCTTCCCTCTACGAAGGGCCTATCTTTTATTCTTGTCTTATGCTTCATACAAGAGTCATGGTGATCTTCACCTTTCCTTTTTTACATTCTATCCTTTGGCAAGCACAATGTGTTGGAAAGATCCTGATATATATGGCTAATTGGATATGATTTTTCATGAACTATTATTGTTGACATTACCCTTGAGGTAAAAGGTTGGGAGGCAAAACCATAAGCCCCTATCTTTCTCTGTGTCTGATTAAAACTTCATACCCATAAGTATTTCGTGAGTGTTAGCAATTGTGAAAGACTGAATGATAGTTGAGTATGTGGACTTGCTAAAAAGCTCTTATATTGACTCTTTCCGATGTTATGATAAATTGCAATTGCTTCAATGACTGAGATTTTAGTTTGTTAGTTTTCAATGAAGTTTATGATCAATACTTGAAACTGTGAATGAATTGTTACTTTAGCATAAGAGATCATATGACAGTATATATAGAGAGAGAGAGCATGGATTCGCTATCAACACTAACTAGAGTGGTTGCTATCTGAACCCTTTGCTTGCATCGAGATCCAAACTTTCTTGTAGATAAGGTTCCTATTTCTTGATTTTTGGATGATCTCTATTACCAAAGAAGAAGCCATGTGAGGGTCCTTTACATAGCAGCGGACCAAAATGGAAACCTATGACCTGTGATGGCAGGAGTATTCATAGAATGCGTGCAGCCCCTTTCTAGCATTGGTCTTCGAGCATGAACCATTCTGGGTAAGCATGTGTTGTAAGTTTTGTTATGTAGTTAACACTCAAAGGTTCCATCCATCCTAAGCTTTTTTTAGCAAGTATGGACATGATTTGGCTACAGCGGCTGCAAACGGTTCGGCACCTTCAAACCGCTTGTCTCCGCCGCGGCCATGCGCCCTCTCCAGCCATGGCCAGCGGGCCGCCCTGCTCCCCTCGCCCCTCGCTGTCGCTGCCTTGGCCGCCGGCGCCTAGGCGCGCCGATGGCCACGCCCGAGCCAGCGTCTGGGCTCGCCCCTGTCGGGCGCCCACGCACCCGTTAGTTCCCGTGCCTGTTAAGGCGCTTGGCCCATTGACAGCCGGGCCCCGCCCCACCACCTAGAATGTTTACAAAAAAATTAAATTAAAAAATAAATAAATAAATAATTCACTTAATTAATTTAGATTAATTAAACTAAACTAAATAAATTGTTAGTTAATTACTTAGTCAGCCAGTGACAGTGGGCCCATCCCTAATTAATCCTGATTAGGTTAATTAAAAGGTTTAATTAAAATGTGTCACTAACCAGTGGGACCCACTTGTCAGGTTGACCAGTCAACCACTACGGACCGATGATGTCAGCATGACATCATGCTGATGTCATAAATCCAATTTCGAATTAAATTAAATAATTAATTAAATTCCAGAAATTAATAAATTCTTTTGAAAATCATATCTTTTAATCCATAACTCGGATGGAAATACTTTCTACATGAAAGTTGCTCAGAATAGCGAGACGAATCCAGATACGCAGCCCATTCGTCCGCCACGCTTCCCTAGCATAGCAAACATGCAACTTTCCCCCTCCGGTTCATCTGTCCAAAAACGCGAAACACCGGGAATACTTTCCCGAATGTTTTCCCCCTTCACCGGTACCACCTCGTACCGCGTTAGGGCACACCTAGCATCACGCTTTGTCATGTCATGCATCGTCATGCTTTTGTTTGCATTATATTTATTGTTTCTTCCCCCTCTTCTCTCGCTAGACACCGAGACCGACGCTGCTGCTACCCAGTACGACTATGGTGTTGACGACCCCTCCCTCTTGCCAGAGCATCCAGGCAAGCCCCGCCCCCCTTTGATCACCAGATATCGCCTATTCTTCTCTCTACTGCTTGCATTAGAGTAGTGTAGCATGTTACTGCTTTCCGTTATCCTATCCTGATGCATAACTTGTCCTTGCTACTACTGTTGTTACCTTTACCTGCCATCCTAAATGCTTAGTATAGGATGCTAGTGTTCCATCAGTGGCCCTACACTCTTGTCCGTCTGCCATGCTATACTACTGGGCCGTGATCACTTCGGGAGGTGATCACAGGCATATGATATATACTTATACTATTACATTACTTATGATATTCTTCGGAGATGGGGGCTGAAGGGGCAAGTGGCTCCATCCCGGTAGAGGTGGCCTAGGTTCCCGACGGCCCCTGACTGTTACTTTGTGGCGGAGCGACAGGGCAGGTTGAGACCACCTAGGAGAGAGGTGGGCTTGGCCCTGGTCGGTGTTCGCGGATACTTATTAACACACTTAACGAGATCTTGGTATTTGATCTGAGTCTCGCTACTGGCCTATACGCACTAACCATCTACGCGGGGACAGTTATGGGCACTCGATGTCGTGGTATCAGCCGAAGCCTTCGTGACGTCAGCGACTGAGCGGCGCGCGCCGGGTTGGACCGCGTAACGTAACTTCCTTTGCAATGGAGGTTGCTAGGTCTCCTCACCGACCGCGTACGCAACGTGCAGGTGTGCAATGGGTGATGGGCCCAGACCCCTGCGCCATAGGATTTAGACCAGCGTGCTGACCTTTCTGTTGTGCCTAGGTAGGGCTGCGACGTGTTGATCTCCCGAGGCCGGGCATGACCTAGAAAAGTGTGTCCGGACAAAGGGGATCGAGCGTGTTGGGAAATGTGGTGCACCCCTACAGGGAAGTTAATCTATTCGAATAGCCGTGATCTTTGGTAAAAGGATGACTTGGAGTTGTACCTTGACCTTATGACAACTGGAACCGGATACTTAATAAAATACACCCTTCCGAGTGCCAGATACAACCGGTGATCGCTCTCTCATAGGGCGACGAGGGGAGGATCATTAGTTAGGATTATGCTATGCGATGTTACTTGGTGAACTTACCATCTAGTCTCTTCTCCTGCTGCAAGATGGAGGTTACCAGAAGCGTAGTCTTCGAAAGGACTAGCTATCCCCCTCTTATTCCGACATTCTGCAGTTCAGTCCACATATGATACCCTTATTCCATTTGATACCAATGCATACATATGTAGTGTAGCTCCTTGCTTGCGAGTACTTTGGATGAGTACTCACAGTTGCTTTGCTCCCTTTTTTCCCCATTTCTATACCCGATTGCTGCGACCAGACGTTGGAGCCCAGGAGCAAGACGCCACCGTCGATGATGACTACTACTACTCGGGAGGTGCCTACTACTACATGTAGTCCGCTGACGACGACCAGGAGTAGTTTAGCAGGATCCCAGGTAGGAGGCCTACGCCTCTTTCGATCTGTATCCCAGTTTGTGCTAGCCTTCTTAAGGCAGACTTGTTTAACTTATGTCTGTACTCAGATATTGTTGCTTCCGCTGACTCGTCTATGATCGAGCTCTTGTATTCGAGCCTTCGAGGCCCCTGGCTTGTAATATGATGCTTGTATGACTTATTTTATCTGTAGAGTTGTGTTGTGATATCTTCCCGTGATTCCTTGATCTTGATCGTACACATTTGCGTGTATGATTAGTGTACGATTGAATCAGGGGTGTCACAAGTTAGTATCAGAGCCGACTGCCTGTAGGAATCCCCCTTCCACACTCCTTGGCCGAAGTTGAGTCTATTCGTTACAAAACTTTTACTAACATGGCTGTGCACCTTACGGGCCCACGTCGCCATTGGGTGGTATTAGGATCTTTTACTCCTTGTCTATACTCTGGGACTCTGATCTCTCTTCGGGTTAAATGAATTTTGCTAAATCTAACATTAGGAGCTCGTTATCACTTTCACCCGGAGAGCCCCTTATTACTGATGATCGTCTGCTGCACGTGAAGACCCTGAAGATACTCTCAGCTTTTAACCCGAGAACTTGTGTTCATCGCGTTTGCAATTACCCTTCTACCGTCAACCTTATGGATAACTACTTGCAGTTGTTATTCTTACATTCATCCCCAGTTGGTCTTGTTATTACAAGATACCCCGAAATACTCGTCGTTGTTTCGATAATCCTTTGAGCTTACTGCCTTGCTGTTCTTTGTCACCTGAATACCCCGATGGATAATTCTCGCACTTATTGAGTATCCGCTCACCCCCAATTGTTCATGTGTTTCACAATGGTCTTTGAAATACTATTCGATCCTCAAAGAATCCTTAGTAGCTTATTGCTCTGTAATACTTGTCTGCTTACATTTTGGATGCTTTCCATATGTCTGGCAATATTCGTTAGTATCCTTAGACACCGTAACTTTGATCCTATTGATTCTACATGAGTGTGAATGCACGCAATTATCAGTTGATACTTTTAAATTATCTTTCTGGCTCAGACGTCATTTTTGAACATGAGCTTGTTCTCGACCAATCTGTTTGCCGTCAATTGTACCCTTAGGTCTATTGAACTTATCCACCCTTGATCAGAGCGTCTGCTTCTGATCCTTGTATTTGGAAATCATAATTCCTTTGATAACTAAGCATCAAATCATTCAGGTGTTCTATAATCTGATGCCATTCAATCCTATCTTCAACTGATTGTGTGCCGATGCTCACATCAGCTCCGCTATGGACCGTCAGATCCTTTATTGGATTATTATTCGACGGTGTCCTCCTTATTAAATAACCTTGTGAGCTTTCCTTGGATACATAATGCTTTTAGTGAATTGTATCCTCTGTTTTCTCCACCATGGTCTATTTTTGAGCTGGTGGTATTTACGATTGAAGCTTGTGGTATATGATTCCACGATTCCCTGACGGGTTGAACCTATGCCTTTCTTAATCTGTGTGAACCAGAAAGTTTTCAGGGGTCATACTCCTCTGGTAATTCACCAGGTAGGTTTTGACACTGAAATCATTTTTAACTAGAGCAGTGAATGAAAGTTTATGCATTGAAGAAGTGGGAGTCGACCTTCAAGCCTTGCGTTCATGCCCATGGACACGATGTAGATCTTATCATTAAAGCTTCTCTTAACTTAATTTTTCCTTTGGTATAAGTTCATCTTATATCTGGAATTTGGCCTTTTGCAATCGTCGTCCCGACCATGTTCTCCTTTAAATACCATTTCTCGTGCAAGTTTAAGCACTTGTCTTCTGCGGAGTAATACCCTAGTCCAACCTCTACTTTGATTTGTCGTCGAGTATTACCCCCCTGGTATATCAAGATTATCATGGAACTGCATAACTTCTTATGAGTTCTTCATCAAGTGCTACATTCTCATTGATTCCAATTTTTCATGGGCTCTGAGTTATTTAACACTCAAAGACATCGATAACTGAATCGAGTCCGCACTGCGATTCAACAACTCTTAGTAATCTTCAATGCTTACGAGTTTGTACTCGATAGTGTCATTCCCAGCTGATTGACTACATCATCATCGTCAGGCTGACTGCTTGACCATTCTACCTATGTCCTTCATCCTCAAGACACAATCCCGACAGTGCTCTAAGCTTACATCGAACTTTCACCATCATATTGTTTGTCTTGAGAGACAACTCTGAATTCTGAGATGGCATCTTGTCTATGGTTATAATAACCTTTTGCTTCACCATTCCCTTGGCTTGATGTCATCGCCGAGCGATTGCATCCTCATGGAGCCTCTCGACAAGATTTGTCGTGATCATCATCAACATTTTGACCCCTTCCAAGATATTAATTGAATTCATGATGAGAAGTACCCTCCTTGCCCTCGATGATTTGTGTTATCATCGACCACTTTATTGCCTTCCGTTCAACACAAGCTTGTTCGTGTCTCTAGCACCCTATTGCTTTCAAGTTAATGGTCGATATTTCATTCTCATACTATTGGTTGTTGAATCACCTTTCTAACATTGATCATGCTACCTAAGACCATATTTTGGGTGCACTTTTCAACCAATGCTTAATTGTGTATGTTTTCCTTGAGCATACACCTTATATCATTTGATCCAACAAATGTTGACTCCTTGTTCACATAAGTGTGTCAATCCATCTTTTGAAAATCTCAATGAATTGTCGCTGAGTTCATCAGCCACCTCTTCATCCTCCCCTTGGTTTTAATGATGAACTCTTGTTTTAGAACTCGCTTCCATAGTACATTTCCCGAGAATCTTACATTGTCATCTCATCAATTGTGTTGCACCTTTTCTTCTCAGGCATCCTGAGTCTGAGGCATCCTGGCACCAATCAGATCTGAATCACGGTCAAATATGATGGTTGGAACATATTTCCAAGAGTTATTACATTGGTCCTTATATATCGGTAAGGTGGGGTCATGTCTATCACACCTGGCCGGAGGACTTGTTGTTATAGATTCCTTTTCAGCAAGGTTGTCCCTTCTTCCATGAGGGAATTGTAGACCTATTCTTCAAGTTATTCCTCATGGATCCTTTGTGTCTCCAGAGTCTGATCTTCACCCGTTGACCATGTCAATGCTATCTCGAAGCATGTCTATGGTATTCCGATTTTCAACAAGAACATTGAAGCTAATGCTAAATGTTTCCTGCTCAATTATTCAAACACCGTTGTATGGGTAATATCATGAGCTTCCTCCCCCTTACTTAAGTGGTTTTCTACCTTCTATCCGGTCTTGGATATCATACTCTGCTTGTTCTTGGGAAGGATATACCCCTGAAATATGTGTTTAAACATATTTTCCTTCCCATTGATCTGTTTAATCTAATAATCACATTTTCCTTTCCATTGTGCTGTTTAACCTTCTTGAGGTTTATATGGTCTAAGCAGTAATACGTCACTGCTTTTATAAGCACCTCAGTGTACAACTTTGTCAGTAAGACCCTGTTACTATTGTTGTTGACATTCTGGTAACCACCGATGGACGAGAACTTTGCCTATTGGTCCGCCTCGTTCAACGAGCAGGAAGATAGTTCTCTTTGCCCCTCGCCCTTGGTACCGACGTTATTGCCGACATAATTGACAGGCTACCCTTTTGACATGCCTTGCTGTCATGACCGAGCAAGATGTCACCGCTTCTTCTACTTTTAACCCACATGGTGGGCCCATAACCTACAGTTCCACAGGATCAAAACCTGACTCTCCTGTACATCCCTATTTCGAAGTTATCCCTTGCGCTTTGTTTCGTATGTAATTTTGAGCCACCTTCCTAGTGATCAATTCTGGTATCGGACACAATACTTATTCCCGTTGCTCTGAACCCCTTTTACACTCTGTTTCAGGCAATGAACGATTGCCTGTCCGTTTGAAACTTCTCATGGTACCTTCTTACTTTGCTCTCGATATCTTCTTAAGTTTCAAATCATGAGATACTTATGCTTCTTCCCTGAGTTAACCGTCTGATGCTCGATCTTGTTAGAATCCATCCATATAGAGTTTTCCCTTCTTAACCTTTCGTAAGTACGGTGAAGATCCTGAGGAAAGGATGACGACTTCATCATGATGCCCTGAAACAGAGAAATGAAGACATCAACATAATGGATCGACCTCTTTGAGAAGAGCAACCAAGACCGAGGAAACCCGTTAGAATTTTGTAACCAGAACTTCCCCCCTTGCTCCCCTCTTAAATCTCGGGACGAGATTTCTTGTAGTGGAGGAGAATTGTGACGCCCGGATGATTAACTACAGTAAATCCCATGTTAATGATGCCATGTCACCTCGGTTATTGTTGTTAATCTCGCGTTAGTTTGAAACCGATTCAAATTCAAGTTTGAATTAAAGTCAAACGATAAAAGTTCGCACACATACCAAACTAAAATGTTCTAAGTGTGGCACATATTCCATAATTAAATATGGTGGTGAACCAACATTTTTGTATAATGTTTTAATGCCCTATTATAATTAAAACAGGGAATAAAAACAATTATTAAATTCTTTAATTACTAAGCAAATACTAAACTATTAAATTAAAGTGCCAAATTAGTGTGGCAGAAGCCTAATTATAAATAATAATTTAGGGGTGGCATTATATTTTAAAAATCTAAAATTAAAATGAAACTAAAAGAAAATAGTAAAGGTTCAAACAAACAAACAAAAAAAACAAACAAAAAGACCCCCTGGCCAACCGACCCAACAGGCCGGTCCAGTCGGCCACCCGGCCAGCTCACCACCCCCAGGCCTATATCCTCGGTGCCCCCCGAAAACCCTAAATCGCCCCACCCCCACG